>NC_143204.1:13857500-14027000 GCF_051530095.1 Phoenix dactylifera | reverse complement strand
CAGGGGCCAAACTTGGAGTAATTCCTTTGTTGGATTAAATTATAAGCTCTAAAGTCACCATAGCAGTTGGAAAAAAAAAAAATCATAAATATTTCAACAGCTTATTTTTATTAAACAAATGCTGAAAGCAATGTCTAACTCGCTAAATGAGACTGTTACCGGCTACTTGTTGGAGTGGTTATCAGTGAGAAATCTAATAGGGAGATTACATGGCAGCAATGCAGCTTTTCTATTTGATTTTTTTGGTTACATGGCACTATCACTATTTATTACATATACAACGATTTGAGCAAATAATGTCATTATCTGTAACATTATATATTAACCCTTGTAGTAGTTACTAAGGTCATTGTGACTATTTTATTTGGCTCCCTTAAAATCTAGTCCATTGGTTGCGGCTCACACAATGTCGAGGTTTAATCCTCACCTTCTACCTACAGTCATCCTATCCAGTAGGATCGAAGCGAGCGCCTACACAACTCAGAATGGAATCTTGTCCTCTTAACCGAGGGGTAAGAAATAATACCATCAAAGTAAGGACTTAGTAGTCAAATTCATCAAATCTTCATTAAGTAATGATGTAGACATTGTTTTTAATACCGAGATATTACCATTATTAAAACCTTATTCTAGACATAACAATAGTAATCTCTAAATTGCAAAAGTTTCTTGAACTATAGGTTGAACTTTCGTTGACGAACAACTCTACAAAATAATTCTTAGGTGATTGAATAAATCGTCAATAAATCAGTATTCACAAATTTTATGACAAATTAGAAATTCTGCTAGTGATGTTACTAGTTATTGTTGTTAATGGCAATTGTACTGCTAGTCTATTGTTTGTTTGTTAATAAACATATACACACATTAATATTATCGAATTTTTGATTTGTAGTGATTTCACTATTTAAAATCATTTTCAAACTTCAGCAAACTCCCTGCACTTTGCTCAAATCCAAATATGAGCTCCTAGCCAAATTGTTCCTTGATGCTATACTTACCATTGGGCAAAAGCTTGGGAAAGAACTTTGCACTGCAAGTGCAACTTGATCTTCGGACAAACACAACATACGCTCGCATTTGAGATCAACATAGAGCGTCCATTTAAAACTGTTGAAGGTTAGCTTATTGCAGTTCTAGCTTTATTCAATTTTACTCTCATAAAATATATCCCAGGACCCCGGATTGCCGGGATCTGGATAGAAGTCCTTCAACATATCCTGTCACTAGCAACCAAACTAAGCATCAAATCAGGTTAAGGAAAAGAACTTCACCTAATTAGTTCAAAGTTCCTTTCGATAAGTCATGCAATAGTCAAACTATAATCTGCATAAGAAAGAGCAAAGGATTTGAACAAGGAATCTATCAGATTGTTCACAAATCTATCTCTCTCTCTCTCACACACACACACACACATACAAAAATCTTAAATGTGGATTTCTATGTGCCCATAAATTAGTGTCGAAGCATATCTAAACACTTGTACCGAAAAAAGGACATATCTAAACACTTTGACTAGGCTTATGCCAATCTAAGCTTAACAACCAAGTCCCTAATTTTCCCAGTATAAAACTGACAGTTTGCATAATATGACTATTAAGCACAGCCGCCTATGGGAACGTCTATCTTGGTTCATGCAGGTTTCTTAGAAAGTTCAAACGACATGCATACAGTCATTATGTACTACGAAAGTTATCTATTTAGTCAACTCATTAAACAACTCTCATGCCAGATTGCTATGAAAAGAAAAGCGGAAGCGGAAATCTAATGGAAGTAGAAATCTACACTAACTTGAAATCTACACCCCGGATAGCACTTTACAGTTTGTTGCAAAATTTGATCTTAAGGAGAGTCCAACCTCCCGGCCAGAAATCATGGACAAGATATCTTCCTGAGTAATTCACTTTCAGGTGCCCAGACCTGTAAATCCAAAAGGTTTAGTGCAGTTTAATAAATGGAGCCTTAACATTATGCACATTTGGATGTTTGAGACATCCACGCAGTGCAAAATTTCCCTCCAGTTCTCATCCTGTGCCACTGAATTTCATTCTTGTAAATAAGCAAATTGCTTCATTTCAGCAGGATGCTACATTAATCTATTACACATGAATCTACTAACAGGTAACCACTATGCCAGACCCGAGCCCCACCGGCAAAAGATGGGAATGTTTGAGGTTTGGTAAATGAAGCTCAAAGTATAAAATGAGTCAGCATACCTCCAACAGTGACACATTTATCAAATGGAAATCAGCATAGAATGATTCCTATACTCAATTAATCGATGCCAACTGCATTCAGGTAAAACTGAATGCACTTTTCGCTTCTGAAGATCTGATAGAATTCAATTCAGCTGCCAACTTCTGTCCTTCCCCATCCTCAGTGAGTTCAAGTTTTGCCCTGCAGCCCCACAAAAGCAAGGAATGAGTTTATTCATGGTCCATTTCTTAAACTTCAAGACATTATTTTAAATTACAGGGGCCACTTAACAGAGCTGACCTGCATTTCTCTTGCAATGGAAGGAAGCCATTTCTCTCCTCTGACCTTTTTCAGTTCCAAAACTCTTTCTTCCTCTTTCTTGGTTGCTGCCTTTGCTGCAGCTTCTTTAGCTTCAAATCTAGCCAAAGATCGCTGGCATGCCTCTCTCGCTGCATCCATAATATTATTGCCATCAACAACGACAGATTGAAGTTGGCATCTGAACTGCACCAAAGAAAGGATGACTAAAACCATTATGAATATCAAAACCACAATCAAACAGATAAGTGTGTGATAAGACGGAAAATGGCATACCTTCTTTGATTTCTCATCAATTTCCTCTCCTGGTAGAATTCTTGGTTTTTTTTGTGGTTGTACATGTGTATCTGGCAACATGCATCAAGCTTGAATTCCTAGTTTATGTTAGAAGTTAATATGTTTTACTGACAATGACAAACTAATATGAGTAGAATTAGATGAAAAATCATACCAATGGGATCCAAAATTATGCCAGGAGGTGCTTTTCTGAATAACTGAATGCCACCACCATTTGATTGAGGAATGTCATTGGACAGAGGGATAGGATTTATCACCATCTCAAGACTCTTCTCTAACAGATCATCAAGAAGCTTTTGTGCCTGTCCATGATATGCTAAAACTTGAATTCTCATCTTCACCAAGAAATAGAATTGCACCACACTTATTTGATCTTGAAGATGGGGTTGGTGTTGACTATTTAGGCAGGAAAGGAGATGTTTATTTGTACCGAGAGCAGTAGAACGAATTCTTTTTGTTCAAGTTTGGATTAATGTAATATCTCAAAGGTACTTATAGAGCTTCTTGCCAGCACATACCAAACACATTCTTTGGGAATCACTTAGTCTTAAATGTTACATAATGGAGATAACTTGCAAAAAAAAAATGTCACGGGTATCCATTGGTTAATAGACCTCCACCCCTCATGTAATCCCCAGTAGACCAAATAAAAGGAAGGAATTATCTGGCAAGTAATGAAAATGTTGAACACAACCAAATGAACTTATTTGATGTCATTGGAGAATTGAACAGTATGAAAATGATGAACCACAACCAAGGGAACTTATTTGACGTCATTGGAGAATGGAATGGTAACTAACATGAGAACTTCCTGAAAAAGTACAGGAGATACTCTAGTTGCAGTGCATATGAATTAAGCCCAGGTTTTCGATTCCCTAACTCCCTAACACTGACTACAAATGAATTTTTGCTAGCATTCCAGTAAAGATCCTCGGTGTATATTATTTGAAAATGGTCTAGCACTAGTTAACAAGCAAATTTGCAATAAACTCTAAATCAGATTGTGGAGGAATGTTCTGGTATAATCATTTGCATTTTGTTTTACATTTATACTCAGATAATCATGGGGCATGCTTAATTCGATCATCTATTTTAAGCCCATAGTACTGTTATTTGCTAGGTCTTCCAAGCAATTGTTGAATTAGTAATACAAAATGATATCTAATGCAATATGAGGTAGCATTATGCAGGTTATATTAACTGCCACAGGTTATTAATCCATGCAGAAGAAAATATTTAGCAATATTCTTGTTATTTGAATATTACTCAATTTCTTGTGCTAGTCTTATCGAATATAGGAGAGTCTGAAGTTTCATCTCTTAGTATCAGATGATCAGGTGGCTCTTTGAGTTAATGTTATAAATGAGATCTCAATACAGTGGTAGATAGCATTAGACAGGTAATAATATCACCTCTGCAAGAGACTGCACAGCTTTTTAATCCATGTGACAGAAATTTGGCAACAGTCGTCTTATTTGAATACCATTCAACATCTTTGTAGAAGGAGTTAAAATTATTAGGCAGTGTGCATTGAAGCCTCCTAACATCAAACTCGTTATCAACAATAGTTGCATTTATCAGATGTAGGTTTTGGATACTAACAAACAATACTAGAATTTTCTGAATAAGGATTTACTGAACCACTAATATTTTTTTTTAAAAAAAAGAGCTTTGCATGAGCACTAAATCAAGAATCAAATCTGAGAATCGCAGAAGACAATTGATCAAATTAGCAATAAGGAAGACCAATTTAAGTAAATTATAATCCCGGAGGGGGACTCGATTACGGGGACTAAGTGGATTCGTGACGCCGGGCGACAGGGCAATGGTCACCCCCTACTCGGGGATATCCAGAGCTTGGGGGCTGGCTACAGATCATTCTAAATGGCCCATGTGTATCGGGAGGCGAACTCGGCAGCAGATTGGTCGCCTCTTTTACTGCTCACCACTCGAAAGAGGTTTTATGGACAGAGACTGACTCTGCTCCCCCACCCTTATGTACTCTTATTTCTTTTGATTCTGAAGGTAGAACTCATGCCAGGTTGATGTGAGTTACCATAATACCCCCCCCCCCCAAAAAAAGTAGCCTCACAAATAACTCTCTAAATGTACCATCTAGATTCACAGTCGAACATTTTAGACTTTACTGGCTCGATCTTACCCCTCAAACAAGGTCAAACCGACCACTCAGAATAAAGCAAGGTAAATACTCAAGCTTGACCTCAGATGTAAATGCTGTACTTTACTTTTAACCCTCAAACAACATCAAATCAACTCCTCAAAACAAAGTACTCAAGTTTGACCTCACATGCATAAACTATACATACAAATAACTGAACTACACAATTACACTTACACAATTACACTAAAGGGTCCATATCCGACAAAAAAAATGCATACAGCCACAGTACAGAAAAAGGAAGACAACAGGTTATTGAAGGTTGAAGCATGTGGTATAGCCTTCATTCTCTTATTTAATTCTCAGAAGTTTGGTACTACTATCATTCCAAATTTTTCACAAAACTATAAACAAATGCAAAGAACACCTTGCTCAAGCTCAAATTAAAGCAAAGGGCATCTAAGGCCTCATCAGAAGATCTGAAAGGCCACTCAATCCTCTTCCACTATTAACAGTCTTCATTCGGTTTTTAAGAAGAAAAATCTTCATTTGCAACATCCCACTACACAACAGATGCCTTTGGTTTAAAACTTGATCCCTCTTATGAAGGTCATCTTTGGTAAATATTTCCCAAGTGGTTTCCAAGCAGACCTTTGGGTTTTAAAATCATTATTTTCTGAATTAAATTCTAGTCCAAGACAAAAGACTTCATCAAGCAATTAAAGCTAAAATTCCAATTCAACCAAACAGTCAACCTAAAGATCAACAAGAAAAAATAGTATAATCTGATCCCTGAAGCAATGCATTTTTGAAAATCCTTTTTTGTTTTCTTTATGCAACCCATGAAAAATACCTTTCAGTACCTATTTTAACTAAACTAAGTTCTACTAGTGGTTCAATCGAAAAGCTTCAGAAACCTGAAGGCAGCATCAGATATATAAGACAGAATGTTCCAGTCAGATGGACCCCATCGCTGTAAACCAACTCAGCATCAAATTAGTTAACTATTTTTAGTCCCAATGAACTAAATAAAGTGAAAAGAAGCTGACCGAAACCATGGGTAGGGAAAGTAATAAAATTGGCGGTACTAGGGCCAATTAAAACAAGAGCGATTGTCTTGTTCATTTGACGATTATACAAGTAATATAGGTTTTATATGCTCCTTCTAAATATTTCATTTCACTTGGTCCTTGGAAAGCGACAACCATGAAATGCTGAACCATGTTGAACTAGCTAATTCGAGGCATAGTGAACCGAACCAGTTGGTTACTGGCACGGTTCATTTGGTCGATACAAAACGGAAGCCTTACCGCACCTACAGAGGGAGAGGGAGAAGGAGAGAGAGGAAGAGAGAGAGTTAGGGAGGAAGGGAGGGAGAGGGAGAGGGAGAGGAAGGGGGAGAGAGAGAGAGGGAGAGGAAGAGAGAAGCCGAGAGAGAGGGCTCAAAAGTCCTTATCGGAAGTTCCGAACAGGGGATCTTTTGTTTCATTTCGAAACTGAAGATCCCTATTTAAGTGAACTTGGTAAACCATTTGGCGACATCAATTTTGAAATTGGCAAAAAAAAGGTACATCCCCAAACAACATTGCACAGGCCTATATAGTACCATACCAGTTGCCAACCAGTATGGGCCCTGATACTAGTTCGGCGAACCTTAGCAACAATAATTGATTATTTCAAGTACATATCAGCTACATCTTGTGTACGCTATGCAATAATGGCTATCAAATCTGTAATTGAAGATTCAAGCATTGCAACATGAAGCAACAGATCCACGCAAGCATTCGGATGCATAGAGAAGCACATAAACTGATTATTTGATTGCCAATAAATCTTGTTTATCACATTAAAAGCAAATGCTTTGATAAAACGTTTTGCTTTAACAGGGATTGCATAAGAGGGGTTGAAAAAAGGTTCTGCCTGTGCACACAAAACTTGATAATTAGTAGTAGTCATGATTTAGCCCCTTGAGGTTAAATTTTTCCAAGAGCTCAGGAGTCTCATGAAGTCATGGTAAGAAGGGAATCACGCTACAGGGGGGGAAATTGGAAAGGACACTTGATTCATGATGGCAAAACATCATAAGTCAACAGGTCAAGAATCCTAGTCAACCAACTTGGTAGATGAAGCAACAAGTTTAAATATATTCTATATATTTTTTAGGAAGCTGTGCAGAAACCAATCATTATAATGTGCCAAAGAAAAATCTTAATTTAATTTAGTAATATGCAAGCATTGAATGAAAATCATGTCGAAAGTTGTAAGTAAAAGGTATTCATGGGTATAGAAGATTGCACTTCTTTAAGCCATCTGAGTTATGAGAGACTGTTTTCTACTAACACTTGAGCTTACCATATTTCAATATCATTCATTATAACTTCTAGTATCGCAGAGCCCAACACATTAGATGGAATAGTATTTGCTAAAGTCATCACACCTCTACTAGACTAAATTTCAAAGTTTACAGATAGACAAGCATTACATTATTCAAGAAATTCGGTTTATTTGCCAGCTAAACTAATTCCCGCATGAAATTGGATACCGGAAACGCACAAAAGGAGCATTCTTTAACAATTCCTTCCTTCAAAGCATGGATAGATAGGGAAAAATCTCCTTTTTAATAGAACGTGCAAGCCAAGCAAATTAAGAAGGTGTTGGACCTCCATTGGATCGATCCTAATCATCAAAAGCTTCCATCTTTTCACAATTAGCAACAGAATGATGGAAATCTCTCGAAGAAACAGAGGGAGGGGGGGGGGAGTTTATACCTTGATCTGGTAGAGCTTGAGACCAGGGGTTTGGGACTTCTTTAGCTGCCCGTTGCGGGGGTCGTCCGGGGCCGTCGAACCGCCGGCGACCGATTGGGGCGTGGCGGGGCGATTGGAGGTGGAGACGCCGAAGTTGACGGCGGCGACGGAATCGATGGCCGCCTTCCATTCGGCGTCGCCGTCCTCCTCCCCACTGCTGCTCGCCGAACTGCCGCCGCCCATTAAAATTTCTTTGGCTCTGCTGCTGCTCGCACGGGAAGGTCACCTTCGCTAGCGCCTGATGCCTGGTTTTGAAGCGGAAAAGCAAGAGGCATGGATTTCGGAAGATGAAGATCGGACGGTCGCTGAGAGTCTCCTCTTTTGGAGGGTTGGGTGGAGTGGCGTTGAGGGGGGAGCCCGGGGAGGGGATGAAAATATATTTAATTATTAATTTTGTAAAAAAATAAATTAATTTACAGATCTCTTGTAATTATATTTCTGATCTAAGTACAAAACTAGCGGAGGTCTAAATAGATATATATTGGATGTGAAAAATATGTATAAGATATTCATCAAATATATATTAGGCATCCAATAAATATATATTACTGGCCATATTTAAGTCAAGAAACAAAATTATTCAAGAATCCAAAAATAATTTGATTTTTTTTATAAAATTAATATTTAAAAAGATTTTTTATGCAAAATTCACTAATCATTCTTGTAAAATATTTAATATATTTCAAATTAGTTTCATAAGAACCTGTCACCCACCCAAGGTTTTCATCTTAGTAAAAAGAGAGTTTTATCAGGTCTCTCACTCTCTCAAGCTATATTAAAAATATAGATTTATTATATAAATACATACATAGTTATTATAATATTAAATAAAATATAAATAACATACATAACTATTGTAATATCAAATAAATTTTATACTATCACAAAGAATCATAACTATATTATAATACACTTATTTAATTATTAATATAATAATCTTTGATATCACTATTATATATATTATAATTATAATAAACAAGATAATTTGTATTTTAATAATTTTATTATATTTTCTATAAAAAATAACTAATAATCAAAGTTATATCATATTTTCTATTATATAATAATTATTAGTTATTATAATCATACATTTAATATATATTTACGATTAAAGCAATATACTTTGTAATTATAATATCAAGCAATTTTATAGTGATACATTTAATATAGTAATTATTCCTAAGCTAATTTAATAGTAATTTGATGTTATTTCTATTATATGATAATTATTAAAAAATGATAATTATTACTTTATAATAAAAAAGATATATTATTATATAATTATTGCTATAATGAGATAATAATTATTTAGTAAAATAAATATTGCTATCTTGATCATGATATACATATCTAGTTATGATTGTTGTATCATAATCATAATCATAAAAAATTTAATTATACTATAAATCCTGTTAATAATAATTATTAGTTATTACAATAATACTTATTATAAATATATTAGATCATGATACAGTAATTTGGCCACATCCATTTCCATCCGCCATCGGCTGCCATTAGATACACAAGTAGCGATGCATCCAAACTTACCGTACCTAATCCTCGACAATTGCTAGCCCATAGCCATTTTGACGGTCCTGATCTGCGGTACAGCGTGGATGTCCACGAGAAGCAATGGCTGAAGTTCTGAACGTCATGGATCTCAAAACACCCTGACGACCAGACAGAAACTGCCAATGAACCAAAGAAAAAAGGAGGGGGACTTGCCGTCACCTACGCGGCTAACGTTATCGACATTGCCGTCCCGCTTGCCCCGTTTGGTTGCGGCGCCCTCCTCCGATTCGCCTCCCTCGCTTCCCCTTCCCCCACCTCCCTCTTCCCCTGTTGCCCGAATTTCAGAAACCAATCGGTAATTTTCGCGCTAAATTCTCCGTTTATTTACTAATCGTCGTGGGGATTGATTTGTTCCTCGCTTCCCTTGCAGGTAATTTTAATTTCTGTTCTGTTATCCCTTTCGTTTTTTCTCGGATTGATCTTCGTGATAGAGAGTGGTTGACGGTGCTAATTTTCTGATTTTAATAGTTTTAATCGCATGGAACGGGTTTAATTGAACTGCGCTTGATGAATTTTGGCTGGGGTTTGTTCTACTGACTCTTGTTTCTGAGAAATTAAAGGCTAGATTGATGCTAGAAAGCTATGCTTTGTCTCTCACCAAAATCTCGACGTTGAAAGGGGGGAAAACAAAATTTGAATTGCCGAAATAGTTTGGATCATTAATTGGAACAGAAACAATGTGGAAAATAGTCTTTTTTTTAAAAAAAAAGATCGGACAAAGCTCGAGTTGCAGTTACAAGGTCACTAATTCATGTAATGAAAAGGTGAAAAGAGCAGTTTGTTTGATTTTTTTTACGTTTTTTTTTTAAAAAAATACTCATCGTATGGAAGCTAACATAAAGTCATTATATTTAAATTGGTTTCACTAGAACTGTCACGCGAAAAAAGCTATTTCTGTGTTTATCATAAGTAAAAACGATAGGTGAAAATTATTATCAAGTGAATTTGGCCACTGATTTGGACTGTGAAAATTGGTGAAGATTCAAAGATTTCTTTGAGAATATATAACATTTCCAGAATCTACTGGTTTCATTGGAATTATCCTTTGGTTACTCGAGAAATTTTTCCCTCTTTTATAGTTAATCTGGATACTTAGGGAGGAGTTGCAGTGCTTTAGTAGAATGATGTGTGATTGATGCTACTAACACCTGATTTATCTACTTTTTAAACAGGTTTCAGGGTTTTGTGGTGTGCCCGCTGTACATATATTTTTGGCCTCTTAATTCGCACTAACAGAAATTTGCTACTATTTTTTGAATATTCTGGCAAGAGGACAACTTCTTGCTGCTAACATATTGGTTATTCCATTTCTGTATTTCTCTCAACCATGGCTGTTGGAGCTTCCCTGCAGTTGTTCCATGACTTTGGTGTCATCAAAAGATTTGGACAGGCTAACCAACTTAAGGTACATTATAGTTGTCAATTTGTTAGCTTAATGCAACATTTACATTTCAATTAATTTTTGACTTTGGTTACGTTTTTTCAGACTTCAGAAATGAAGAGTTGGCACCACTTATCGAGTTTTTCCTTTTCTTCATGTGCTTCAGTATGGTTCTATTTTCTTTTTTATTTTCTCATATCTTTTCTTTATAAGCATAATTTGATCCTGTCCTCAATGCTTTATTTGAGGTTGCTTATTGTATTTCAATATGGGCTCACTAAACTCTTTCTTCAAGTAAATTCAAAAATGACTATATTGCGTTCTGATTGATTAAGTTTTTTGACAACAATTGAGTATATCACAACTTCAATGCAGAAGTATATAGCTGCTTCTTTCTTTTTCCTTAATTTTCCCCCTAAAATACTTTTGTATCTTTTTACAACTTTTATACCTTTTAAGTTGTACCTTTTTTTAATGAAATTCCGCAGAGGAAAGGATTATCTTGTATATGTCCCAAGTTCCAACTTGATTATTCCTATTTGTTGTGGCTTCTCCATGTTCTTGTTTTACCTCTGAAGCCTTGAGGTTGTCAGTTTTTTACTTTGTTCTTTCCCTTCTTTTGGTTCCTAGTTTTGTAAAATTCTAGGTTTTTGGTAAATTGAGTACTTCCTCTTAGAATCATGTGTCACAACCCAGGATCTCACCCAAAAGGGCTAACCAGAAAGTGTTATTTAGGTTTATTGATCCTATATAAGTACCTAAAATCTACCCAGCGAATAACTGATGTGGGACTAAACACATGCCAGCACGGGTTCTCACATACCTTCTATTTGAGCCTTGACATCTTCGTCAAGCTAAGGATCCAAATCCATTCAAATCTGATTACAAGCACCACGATCGGCTCGTGGTCAGCTTCAATGAGCCCGTGTTGCAGTGTCTCTTAGTCCACATGGACTATAGTTCGGATCCATTCTGATACCATTTGCATCAACCTAGGACCTTACCCAAAAGGGCCGGTCGGAAGGTATTATTTGGATTTCTTGATCCTATATAAGTATCTAAGATCGACCCAGCGAATAATCGATGTGGGACTAAACACATGCTCGCATAGGTTCTCACATCATGAGTTGTTAAAAGAAAATATTTTATAAATTTTTTCTTGCCTTCCTGCTACATTAAGCAAGTCACCGTAGTAAAGTGCTGTTTATTCTTTCCTTATACACATGCAGCTTAAAGGAGATCTAAATATTTTTTGTGCAGCGACAAGATGTTTGGAGTCTACATGTTTCAGACAGGATAAACAAGCCAATGCTCTTGGTCCCTTATAGATACAATGTTTTCGTTTCCCAGTCTTTTGCTATGCCAAGCTCTGTACATGAATTCCCTCTTCTGAAAAGTACCACCTTGGCTTTGACAAGGTATACCCTCAAGATTTAATATTTATATATTCTGATGTATCATATTTATTTATATCATAGTTTGCAGTACCTGACTATATCGGTCCTTACTGATTATACCAGCATACTAAATTGTACCAGTTACAAATCGATACTCGATATGACTCTTGTACTGAGTGTCCGTATCAAGAACTGGATTGTATCGACACTATACCAGTTGGGTACCAATATGGGTACCGAAACTGGTACTGCAAATGTTGATTTATGCATGCGATACTCTGTACTTATCTGTTAATACATGTATTTAGTTGTCTTATTTATGTTAAAGACCCTTTCTCATGTGGCAAAAGGAAGTGTGGTGCTTAATGCAACAGAAAAGGAGCCTAATAAATTGGTTATGATCTTTTGAACAAAATGATATGAAATATTATGTTAAAAACAAAATGAAAACAAGGAGAGAGTGCCACAAAAAGGATCACTCTAGTTTTCTGCTGCATGATTGCATGGCAAAATAGTAATGTAATATTTGATTTGACTGCTTAGCTTGGTTATATGCTTCGCTATTACTCCTCACACATGCCATACATTAAACTTTCCTACACATCCACCAACTGGCCAGTCTACATATGACTTTCATATATGGAAACTTGGCAGAATAACTCTTGATTCTGCTTCCCATGCTGGTAGGACTAGATTGCTGATGCAACTATGAGGATGTAAATTCTATATTTTCTTCTTATTATTTTTTAGTTCTTTGGGAGTGATTGGTGTGTGATAAGGGTCAGATGAGATGGGTTTAAGCTTGAGTACATGCATCTGTGTTTTGCTTTTAAGAGCTCATACTTTACAGTGATCATTCTCTGGTCAAAGAGGTGACGACATTGCCTCCCAAGGAGTATTCATATGCAAAAGCATAAAATTGCCAAGTTTTTTTTTCTTTTTGTTACATTGACGTATATCATTTGGAGTCTTATTTTGAGGGAAAATGTCTTCACAGATGTCATAAGAGTTTTAAATTTGAGAACTGAATTAAGAAAATGGAATAATGTTTTTCCTCAACTTACTTTGCTTAGATCAAAATCAGTTCCAATCAACTCCTACAAGATTACGGTGTTCAAATTACAACCTAGGTCCTCAAGTGCATATTTAAGGATAGCTTATATAGTCTCCCAGATTTAGAAAATTTCCAACTTCCAGGACCACTAGATCATGATCTGCATACATCTAGACATGACTTGTTTAAATGCTTGTGTTTTCACATATGTACACATATGAGCTGATATTAAGGTATGTCCATTGTCTACAGTCACATAATGCATTTGTTACATGGTTGCTGAACTTAATTCTCATGGTTTTGATTTCTCATTGGTGTTATTGTAGATCAGGTGTTTCTATATATTGTTATAACTCCACTTATTGATTGTTCTATTCCATATGTGAATATTTATATACATAATTTGACCTGAATTTGTCATATAGGTCATATAATGCACTCCTTGCAAGCCCTTTTACTCCCCAATTAGTCCCAGCAGTTGGAATAATTGCTTTTGCTGTCTGGGGTCTTGGACCATTCATGCGTTCCATTAGAAGTCTGTTTCATGTATGTGTTTTATGCTCAGGTACCGCATTCATCAATTTCATAGCTTTATTACACTTATTAGCTAAGCAATATGATAAATTTTGTATCCTACAGAATGACAATAACTGGAAAAAGAGTAAAACATATCATGTCTCTACCTCATATATTCAACCACTTCTGCTTTGGGCTGGAGCAACACTCATATGCAGGTATCATGACCTTGAATTTTGTGTTTCCTGTAGAACTATTCTTATAAGCAGCACGCTGTGATTTGTTGTGGATATCTGCACTGATAACAGCTGGTTGTTTCAATCAGGGCACTTGATCCAGTCGTTCTGCCATCAGAAGCAAGCCAAGCAGTGAAGCAACGCCTTTTGAGCTTTGTGAGATCATTATCTACTGTGCTGGCTTTTGCATATTGTCTATCAAGGTAAGCTGTTGCTGTATCAATCTTCTATCATTTAAAATGATTTTTGTTGAATATGGATTGTCTATAGCTGTATACCATACATATGCAAGCTGTATACCCATGTATACATGAAGTGCTGGACTGCTGCAATGACATCCATCTGGATCATTCACATAGAGGCTAATTGCTATATTGCAACATTCCAAGCCACCATCTTTTAATTTACCAAGTTACCGTAATGGATGCACCATTAGAAACTAGTTGTTGTTGCGGATTCTCGAGACTCGAGAGTATTTTCTGCTTTTATCCTTCTGCCACCTGTGCCATTTCTGATAGTGTCCTATTGAATGGTGGACTTAAATCTTTTTTACTTTTCCAGCAAATACCTTTTTCCTCTCAAATGCATACTGTCCGTGGATTCTTTGCATCATTATGACAGAATGACCCTTGTGGTTGTCCCAAATACCTTTTTCCTCTGAAATAAATACTGCCCCATCGATTCTCTGCATCATTACTACAAACTGATACTTGTTCGTCATGTTTCAGTTTCATGAAACTTTTTGTCCATTAAACTTGAATATCCCTTTTCTATATATTGTTGTTTCTGCGTTGTTTTTTGTTTTTTTATCTACAAGTGCAAAAGTACATTTCACATGCTTCTGTGCTTGCCATGTAAGCTTCTTTTATAGACTTAAGCTGGGTTTGATTAAAACATCTGCTTGCATGTCAAACACAAGCATTTCACATAGATGGTGATTTATAGAGTTGGAAAAATTTTATAACTGTTCCTATTTTGTGGTCTGACTAAATTGAAGTAGTCATATATCCTTTGGTTAAGCTGTCAAATAATAAATATCTTTTTTATGTATATATCACCCATTGTACTGAATCTATCTTCTGAGGGCGAAGAAAGGAGTGAGATAGAAGGCACACGAACTTGGAAGAATTGAACATGGGGGACATGAAGCAGGAGTAAAAGGATTGCTATAAATGTTGAATAGACGAAAATTGCATGTCAATTGTCAACCAGATGATCATAGAAACCAACCAGATGAAAAAACTCCTTGACATAATGACTTTCTATTATTATTCTTAAAATTTGGAACATTTCCATACCAAAAAGAAAAAAATGGAGCATCTGTATAATCTTTCTTGAATTCTTGACGGAAAGAGAATTCAAATCTTTATCTATATTGCTTTCTTAATTATTCATCAGAATATACTCAAAGATCTAAATGTTGTCACTGTCATCATCCTTAACCTTGTTGTTGTACATGATTGTGTCTTCATCAGGAAGAAAATGACCACTGAAGAAATGTATCCTAAATCTTCAATTTCTCATTTGGATACTCTTTAAAATGGGAGCTACTTCAAAGCTGGATGCTTGAGGAAAGGCAGTTTTCTCCATATCTAATTCTATCCACAAAGAGTTGATTACAAGAATCATTGTGATCATTTCCTTAATTTGTTTTTTACTTTTCATACTCCATTTTCCAGTCACATTGCTCATTGGTGTATGTTGGTCACATCACCAAAGACCTTGGTGCATGTATCTGCCAACCCGCATCATCTTTGGTCGGTCAACATTTTAATGATGAGCTTTGGTGCTTATTTTGCAAGTTAGATTCCTCTATTCTCCTTTCACCCACCTGTAGTTATTGTCTTTCTTGAACATCATAAAGTTTCTATCTCTACCTTAAGGTCTTTCCTTTGTTTTGTAAGTAGTCTGTCAAAAGATAAATCTGGCCAAGTGCCTATCTCAAGATTTAGTACCAGAATGCTAAGCATGAATAGGCAGAACATAAAAAATAGACTTGCAAGAACTTGGAAGAAAAATAAAAAAGTTCTCTCAGTATGAGATGATTTCTGTGCAGCTCAATAGCAACGTTGTCTTGCAAGTCATTGTTTACTTTGTTGTGAGAGCTTGATGCCAATATGTATAGTCCCATCATCCCATGTGTACCATCAAACAAGTTCTTTTTTTGAGGTTCAGAGGAGCATGTAGTGTTTTAAGCTGATTTATCTATGTTCATGGGTTTGGCATGCTACATGTTAGCCATAGAGGCTAAGAGGAGTGTGTCTAACTGGTTGTATACAAGCATCAAGCAACATGTACGCAGCATGCAATTTGTTTATTTATTTGTTTTCTTTTTGGAAAACCATTTGAATTGACCTTTTCTTTTATATGACTCCTAGCTGATATTTCATTTTGCATGATTCTTTTTTCCTTCATTGCTTGCTTTAATTTATAGCTGTATGTTGCTGATCTTGACTTTATTTTAAAATACTAGCGTACGAACTAGTATTCTATATTTGGTGCTTAACCTTGTTGTTTCCTTTGCAGCTTAATTCAGCAAACACAGAAATTCTTTAAGGAGACAAGTGGTTTTGATGATACAAGAAATGTATGTTTCTGTTATAATTTTTGCTAAGCAAATTTCTTCTTTCTTTTCTTGAACTCATAATAGTTTTTCTTTTTCTTTATTTTCTTGGGCTTAAGTGAGGGACTTACTGGTTGGCTCTATATGTGCTATCATGGATTGCCAAGAGAAGGGAAAAGCAATTCCTATTGGTTTTGAACTTTGAAAGTTTCATTTAATATTCAATTGTTTGGCCGTCTCTAAATTTCATAAATTTTGATGTAGAGGTTGATTTTGGAGGCAATTATGATAACAAGATATTTTTATTCTTGAATAAGCTTGTAGTAATTAAATCTTGCTACTTAAAAGGGTTGCTAGTTTCATAATCAGTCCACAAGGGCCATATCTGGAATTACAGATATTGTGAAATCTTGTTGCATTTCAGTTGATCAAGTATCTTATGATGTAGATTTATGTGCCACTAATAAATGATCTTAAGAAGCGTCCATTATATCCCTCCCCCCACCACCCCCCACCCCCTACGGAAAAAAAAAGAAGTCTCCATTTTTAAAATACACAAGCTTTTCATGTAGTTTTATTCTTATGTTGATGGAGCTGTTTTCTTTTCATTATGTTTATTTAATTATCTGCTTGATTGCAGATGGGTTTCGAATTTGCTGGTAAGGCTGTGTACACTGCAGTTTGGGTTGCTGCATTTTCTTTATTCATGGAATTGCTGGGGTTTTCTACCCAGAAATGGATTACTGCTGGAGGCCTGGGAACTGTCCTCCTGACTCTTGCTGGCCGCGAGGTATTGCCAGAATTTAGAAAAGTACCATACTGCTGTAGTGTCTTCCCTATGAGGTGTTGGTCTTAGCCTTTTTGCTGGTTTGGTTGATAAATCATGTTTGGTGCAGATATTCACAAACTTCCTCTCGGGTATAATGATACATGCAACACGTCCTTTTGTTATGAATGAATGGATTCAGACTAAGATAGAGGGCTATGAGGTTTCTGGTACCGTCGAGGTTAGTTTTAAGACCACAAGTCACAACTAATATGTTGTTTCAATCTTGATGGTAGTTGGTGATGCTTGCTTTTTTAAATCCTTTTTTAGGGCATGAGAGCATACTATTTTCCCTATGGACCATTGTGTCGAACAAAACAAGGGTCCGTTGGGGCTCTTTTTTATTTGAAAATTTTAAGTAAAGGCAGCAAAGGGGCCCAAATTGTAAGTGAAGTCGGCAAACTCCTTGTCGACTTCATTTAAAATTTTCAAAATAAAAAAGTACCCCGATGGACCCCTGTTTTGTTAGAAACAGGGGTCCGGAGGGTGGAGCCCTTGTTCTAGCCCTCTTGCACCCTTCGGACGCCTCCAGCAACCCTCCCTCCCTCTCCCTCTCCTTCTCCCCCTCTTTCTTTTTCTCTCTCTCGTTCTCCCTCTTCCTCTCTCTCGCCCTCTCTACTATGTCGGTATGGGCATGACACGGAACGACACTGGGGCATACCGAACCATGGCACCAGCTGGCTAGTACGGGCTTCGGTGCTGGCACGACAAACCTTGTGTATATGGATATATACATGTTTACATATACATATATGTATACATACATATGTGTGTGTGTGTGTGAGTATATATAGATATAGACACATGTATGTATGCATGTATACCAAGATTCGTGATTTCGGTACTAGGTAATATACTTTACCGGTTTAGTATGGTACGGGTCGGTACGGTAAGGTATGCGCCCCGTATCGAGATAACTCTTGAGCCAATTTTTCTCACATTTTATTATGGTACTGCCCAAAAATGGAGAGTACGAGCCGATACGCATCCTAGTTCATCTTAGTATACCGTTGTACGGCTCGGTATGGGTTGGTATGGGGCTTGTATCAACCCAAATAGTGTTTTTGTACTTGTTCTGGCCTAGTGCTGTATGGTTCGGGGTGATATGGCAAACAACCAAACTCTATTTTATATGTATGTATATGTAGATCTATACAGATACATATATATAAACATGCATATACGTACATATATACCAACATGCAGAGAGATATTGATATAGGGTGATATGGCAAACACTATTGTATATGTATGTATATGTAGATATGTACACATACATGGAAACATGTATAAACATACATATATGTTACATACATACATACATACATACACAGAGAGATAGATATATATATATTTCCTTGTATTCTATATGTTGGATAAATAAAATGTATATGTATCATAATTGATGGTAGTTGCTATTTACTGCCTTTTAGATATTATTATATGCAATCTTATGCAGCTACTTCTAATGAAACTTTATTTTCCCTTCAGCATGTGGGTTGGTGGTCTCCAACAATTATAAGAGGTGATGATCGTGAAGCAGTACATATTCCTAACCACAAATTTACAGTAAATGTTGTAAGAAATCTCAGCCAGAAGACTCATTGGCGTATTAAGACCCATCTTGCCATCAGCCACTTGGATGTTAGCAAAATTAATGTGAGGACAGTTCTGCTGATTATGTCTTTCAGTGAATACTTCTCGTTTCATTGATATTTTTGGCTTTTATACCTCTCTCTTTCTCTCAAATATGTTACCTTGACATGCCTTGTGGAGCAGAATATAGTCGCAGATATGCGGAAAGTCTTGGCAAAAAATCCTCAGATAGAACAGCAGAGGTTGCATAGAAGAGTGTTTCTAGAAAATATCAACCCTGAAAATCAAGCTCTTTTGGTAAACACACTTTTAAGCTTTTAAAATCTTGCCTCTTTACCATGTTGTATAAGTAAACTCTAATTGTTTTCTGAAGCTTTGATTTACTATAGTAGGTGATTATTTGCCAGTTTGTAAGTGTTTTATAAGCTAACTTCTTAAGGATAGGGTAAATAGTATTGAATAGAATCAATAGAAGAAAGGTAATAAATTGTGTTTGCCAAGCTTCATGTGCATGAAAATATTAAATTTATTTAGGTGTCTTGACCTATCAGAATGCATGGACTCTATCTGCAACTCGCATTCCCCCATTACATGGCAGTCTTATCACTTCTTGTCTGTCTAGATTTATTAATGCAACCTCGACCTTTTCTGAAGTATCAGTTTCTCATGTATCAAGCAAAAAATATAACCTAATTCTCCCATTCTGAAACTCACGCTCGAATATTCAAATCGTTCCTTTTTCTCAAGGGTAATTTCTTGTTATCTTTAAAATTCTGTCTAGAAAGAATGTGATCACAATTTATAAAGCATGCATGCTTCTACCTAGTTAATTAAGCTAACTTTAAGCAGCCATTCTTGTATTTTGGCTATCAGATAAGAGCACATTAGGGCAGAAAGAGAAATTTGTCTTTCCCATTTCAAACACAGGCCACATTTTGAAACATTCTTAAGAAGCTTCTTCACATGGTACTCCTTGCAACTTTAAATTTGCTATGAATATAGAATGTCATGTTAATATGTACACTAACAAGTAAGGTTCGCCGTCTCGGTACCAAACTCCGTACCGGTGCCATACTAGCATTGTATCGGTACGGTACAGTACGAGGTCTTTTCGGCGTACGGAGTGTTTGTACGCCATCCGTACCAGATATCGATACCGAACCGGTACAGTATGTCTCGTACCGGCTGGTTCGGTACCGGTACAATGAACCATGCCAACAAGCTTTCTATATCTTTAGATATGCTGCTTTACAAAATTTTGATATTAGGCAGACACAACTTTTGCTGCCGGAGTAAGTCTAGCATTGGCTTGCATGATGCCTAATTTCTAGCTAAAGTTTTCTCCTAAAGGGACCTGTACACTAATCAACTTCATGGTTTTCAAAAGCAAACGGTACTCTTAAGGTGACATGATCTCTATATCTCTTGAGGTGCTAGATGCTAAAAAAGTGCTCACCCGAGGAAAGCAGGTCACTAATTTGTGAAAAATGCAATAAATATTGTTTCTACGTAAAAGCAATGCAAACATTGTAACATTATTCATTTAAGTTTCAACATCCTACATCATAATTGTCTTAGACATTAGCCATCATGTCTCGCATCAAAAAAAAAAAAAAAAAATACCACTTCACAAAAGGAAGCAAAAGTAAATCATTAGACATCTTATAATCGCTTCATTGTTCAAACATGACAACAAAATGCCACTTCCCATAACATGTTTCTGAAGAAAAAACATAACAAAAAATTGCTAGACATCCTAGAGTAGCTTCAAGCCTTCAAGCATCATCATCAACATAATCATTGATTCCTTCATCAGTAGGTTTATAATCAATAGTCACATTGTCTGTCCTTTGAATTAGCCTCCTCTTCAAAATCTGGTTAAGTTGAAGCTATTGCACTTGCCACGATCTTGCATGAGGCCTAGTGTTCCTCTAGCCCTTCATTTATGAGGGCTCCAATAGCCCAAAATGCCTCTCAGAATAAAACTAACAGAGCTTTTAAAGAATGGGAAGAAAAGGGACAAGAAGAATATTGTTGGAGATTGGAGAGGTCCTTGCTCGAATGTCTCTTGCTTTATCTCAAGCGGGCATCACTTCAGTAAACCTGCCTCACCTAGGGACTATCGAGTCACTGCAAGGCTATCTCCTCTTGCCCGAGATCATAGGCGAGCACCTGGAAATCTTTAGTAAAGAATTTCAGTTTTTCATGCTATCCTCGAAAGTATCAAATTAGCTGAACCTCACTTTCCACTTTCCAAAGTTTGAAACAGGGTGACTGGGTAATTTTCTGGACAAACCAAAGAGATATATTGTTGCCTAAAAGTTAAAAAATGAGCTTTTCCTTCTCCACATCCACCATTGGATAAGAATGCAGAAGGGAAGACAACTCTCCATATCAATGTTCTGAAGCCTTTCTTGCACAACACCTGTTTTGGTGTCCAGGTTACAGGTCAGCGGAAGAAAACTGTCAGTATCAGTGTTACCTGGCTTGCACAGCATATGTTTTGGCGTTCAGGTCACATGTCAGTGATTCAACTGCAGGTTGATCCGTTAGCCCATCGCATCATAAATAAATAAACATATAAAAGTAGTAAAAATTTCAAAATATAAAATAATAATGATGATGATGATGAGTTCATCGTATATGTTACATATATACCAAAAAATAAAAGAATCATGCAAGTTATTTGTACAAAAAATAAGATTAAAAATGTAGATTAATATCTCCTACCAGCAATACCCTATAAGAATAATTTTGGATGACAATGATGATGAAGGAAATTAGGACTTGGGATGAAGCTTTTACCATGGCTAAAATAAAGTCCTAATCCTATATAGTAAACTAGTAAAGTAATAACTTTTAATTGTTTTGTGTTATTTCAGCATCTTTTAAGTGATTAACCCAGACAGATCAAAAGTGGGTTGACCCGTCCAGGTCGAGTCATATGGGCTTTTGGGATTTCTGGATTTGGGATCGACCTGACCCATGCATGTTTCCAGGCCATGGGTCAACCTGGTCAACCTGCCCAGATTTTAAAAAAAAATGATCCATATAAAAACAGTGAATGCCTATAATTTTTTGTCAATCATAATATTAATGATCAGGTTCTGATATTCTGAGTGCCAGGCTATCAGCACTGCATCACAAGATATGATTTGCTTGCTTGATCCTACGTTGAATGATCAACTGAAATTTTATTTTGAATCAAAGAGAAGAAAAGAGAGATTTTGATCTACATGGCTGTGCAAATGGTTTGTGCTTCTGTTGGATGTAATCCTAATACCTTTTCTTCAGGCACCACATGATAGTCTTGCAACTGGGCTTCAAATGAGAACATGAGACATGCAGATTGCATGTCTACAAGGTTGTGAAAGTTTGACGTTCCTCAGAAGAAGAAAATATTACTGCTTTAGGATGCCCATTTTTGAAGAATATTTAACTGAAACATTCCACAAAGAATTTAGCACATATTATGAACAAATGGTAAAAAAGTGTGGAGATACAACCTAAGGGTCTTGAGACATGGATTTAAGCATATAATGTCAGACAGTTCAAAAGTTAAATTGAAAGCTATAAGGAGAAATTAAAGTTTAATGGGCTATATATATATTCATTTATACATAATATTTAAGTTAAATTCTAAAACATGTGATGGTAGAGGGGGCAATGGGGTATTATGGGTTGGGGGGACGAAGGTTAGTGTTAGTATAGAGACAACAGTATTAATGTAAATGCAAGTAGTTGCAGTTTATTTATACTTAATAGTATATCATTAAATTAAATTTCTTTTCGAATAATATTTTGCTTGAAAGTCTAATGGCAGTTTTGGTGGGAAACTTGACAGACCCATATCTTCAACTTGCTCTTTGAGTATAGCTTAGATGAAAAAGTAGCTTGTATGCCAAAGAGTAGATCTAAAGGATAAAGCCTTGCCTACCTATCTAACTGTATTGGCAGTCATGGAAAATCTTTTGGCAATATAGGATTAAATGCGTACCTTAAGGAGGCTAAGATTTTTTTTTTTTTGTCCAACGGGTGGCGAAGAATCATTTACCACAAAATTTGGACAAATACAAGGACAAACACTGGCAAATTGATGTAAACAAAAGGAGCTATACTTTTAAAAAGACTAAAATTTATCCTTGTGAAGGTAATATCCATATTTATATCCAGTCAGCTCTTATAGTATTCATATTTATCATCAGGGCAATATGTAGATAAGCTGAGCAGAAAACTGTAAAAGTTGGTAGATAACAACCACCTATAAAGAAGAATGCTACTTACCATTCTTTTGACAACAATATTTCCTGTATTCCAATATTTATGATGCCGACAAGAATGTACCATATGATGTTCTTTATGATTTTCTAATGTGATAATATAAATTCTTATTGTGCTGTTATAAAGTGGAAACTTTGCTCCAGTAAACATTTCTTCTTCATTGCCAATGTTGCTTATATTTCATTTGAAACTCCTTTCTGATTTCATATAAACTTTAACTGCATGGTATAGTGTAGTCTTTTCCAATGCTACATACAAAAGTTCACATGCAAGAAAGTAAATGTTGTTATTCTAATGCTCAACTATGAACTTTACATTCAACATTTACCTCTTAAGATTAAATGAAAGTATTTTTTACATCTCAATCTAGTTAAAAGATATTAACCAAGATAAATCTAAACCTGTCAAGTATATGAGAATTAATCTTATTGTATAACTAGTTTAATAACAACAAAAAGTTCCTTCCCAATCTCTTGCCCAATCACATTCATCATCATGGTATGCTTACGTCACTACTGTTTATAAAAGAGCGAATAGAATTTTTGTCCAGAAATGTCATGGCTTTTTAGTGTAACTAAAGATATCTTGGCTGTCTAAACTGCTCCTAATATGATTACTTTACCAAAAAATGGACTGCTGAAATGATTAAAATTCCAAAAACCGGAAGAAAATTGTCACTAAGTTACAACTATATGTTTTGATCACTTTTTGAGCCAGAAAACATTGGAATTCATTGAGTTCCATGAGATATCAATTATGGATCTTGTTCAATATGTTTGAATCATGAAATCTAATATTTCTGTTAAAAATTATACTTTTTCGTAAATCAGTAGAAAATTGTCACTAAATTATGGCTATAATTTTCAGCCACTTTTTGACCTGGACATCACTAGAATTTTGGTTGAGAGCCATCAGATATTGATTGTAGATCTCGGGGAGACCTATCCGACAAGTCTAAGAACATCAAAAGCTGATATTCTCATGTAAAGTTGTACCTTTTGAAAGATTATTGGTTCCATATAGACAAAGGCAGTTTTGAACCATTTGATCCAAGGACGGCGTAACTATCCCAAATCGGGCGGTATTGGCTGTTCGGAGCCGTACTGGTGGCTCACGGGTACGGTTCCTGCAACGGAAACGAAACCTGTTGCCGGAGGTGGAGAAGGAGAAGGAAAGAGAGCAAGCGGGGGAGGGAGGGAGAGAGAGAGAGAGAGCGGGATGCCAGTGGAGGGCTGAAGGAGGCCGGGTTGCGTCCGGTTCCTCTGTTTCGAACGAAACAGGGGTCCGGCCACGGCCTCAGCTGGGCTTTCTTGCTCTCCCTTTCTCTCTCCCCCCCCACGGTCTGCGTGCCGTCTCCTCTGTTGGTACAGACTCGGCACGGCCTATACCGACTCGTTTTGCCGGAAAACCGGTATGCTGCCTGGTACTGGTTCCGTTGACTTTGATTTGATCTAACATATCTCTAAACAAAAGTTGTATATGAATTGTAACATAGTAATTATATAACTATACTCCTTACAATAATACAATAGCAATAGTAATGTAATATAATGGAGTAACTTGACCTTATGCAATGTAATAATTATATCAAACATTTTTTTATTTTCAAAACTACAATTCTATCTCAAGCAATAGATAATATAATTTGATGATTTTTTACAATTGTGTTAATGATGATTATAGATTTTGGTTATATTTCTCCTTCTACACATGCATTTGCACGAACATTTCACTAATCGGTACAAAAATATGTGGAACTAACAATCTTTAGGTAGCATATCAAACCTTAGTTTGAGCATGGCAGTACAAATCTGGGCTTCAAGTTAAACTTATTCCTGATCTTGTGCCTGAGGAAGGGTATGGCTCAAACATATAACTAATGTGTTTTATTTTATAAGATATTAGGATGTGCATGTATCTCCCCTAAAGATTAATGGCCCTGATTATATCTGATTACATGGTTCTATCATATTCCTACAGTGTTGATATCATTTATATTCTTTCAATTGTGTTTCAGATTCTCATATCATGCTTTGTGAAGACATCACATTTTGAAGAGTATCTCTGCGTCAAAGTAAGAAAATAAGAATCTCTCCCAACTAATCTATTTAAATGATCTATCTGATATTTTTTTAAAAATTTTTCTCATCATTGCAAGCATGACTATTTCAACTGCCATTGCATGCATGAACTGTAAACATTTTAATCATGTAGTTTGTCTCATGTTTATTAATGTTAATATGGACAAAAGGGATTTTTCGCCATGCAGAGCTGGGCTTGGGGGTCATTTCATATGATGGTTTATGTACATGGATTTTATGTTATGTTTTTTAGCTGCCTTACAGATTATGAAACAGGTGGGTTAAGTAATAAAATATAATATTTACTGTGGAGACACATGAGAAATGCTATGTCAAGAGATGACCTTTTTATATTAGTGGAAATAGATCACAAGAGTATATTCTGATACCATTTTGGAAACATCAAAGCCTTGTTCATATTATTCTGGATGGATATTTGAAAACATGAGAAACTCCTTTAGTGGAAATATGAGAACGAAAGTTGAGACCTGGCAGCATACTGATCCTATCGGATGTCAGAGGACCCGATGAAGTGTGAAAGTATAGGCATGTCAGCATAGGGATCATTTTAGCAAATATTAGACACTAAGGAGAGGACAGTCTCAATGAGGTTAACAAACTGGCTCATACTTAGCTTTAAGCTCTGCATCAGGAAGTCATAAACCCGTTGACAATTTCTGAAGCAAAATTCAACCTCACAGTTGCATGTGCTGGCTCACAGCTTGGATCTTCAGTCCAAATTACTTTCAGGCTCTACTCAATTGTACATACACATGAAAGAAATAAGTTAATATCTACCTTCCATTATGGAAGTCTGCAATATGAGCTCTAGGATACGGTACAGTGTTGTGAAAAGGTTAACACGGATGGACTGATTATCCAATACCTGTCAGAAGTAGATGATGAGGATTTGGATTATCAAGCCATATATCCTGGAAAATGCATGTTGAGCGGCAGAAGATATTGGATCTGGATTTAAGGCCTTGGAGATGACCTCATTGGTCATCTCTTGTGAGAAGTGTTCACAAATTGGTGGAGCACACCACCTACTCACCTCTCCCAGCTAGTCAGACATCTATAGTAGGGTGATATTATGTGGCATGTTGTGAAAGTGTCGGCCATAAGAGTGAGAGAATGGAAAAAAATATATCTTAAGGCGAGAGCCACAGTGAGAACTGAACTGGAATTAGAAGTGTTCAGGCCCCTATAGGCTGATAATTTTTATAGTGAAACTTCACAAACTATAGGCTGAAGATAGATAAGATGGAGGTTCAACAAACAGTCGAGTGAGGTGGGATGGATATAGGAAAAAGGAAAACATTTAGTGCTTGTTTGGAAAATCCAGCAGGATTGGGCTGGATTTCCTATGGGAATTGGGCCTGTTAGCCTGCCAGCCTCTTTTTTTTCTAAAGGCCCGTCTTAGTCTTGTTGGCCTATCTATGG
Organism: Phoenix dactylifera; assembly: GCF_051530095.1. Taxonomy (NCBI): domain Eukaryota; kingdom Viridiplantae; phylum Streptophyta; class Magnoliopsida; order Arecales; family Arecaceae; genus Phoenix; species Phoenix dactylifera. The sequence continues at coordinate 14,000,317 of NC_143204.1, read as the reverse complement.
GCGTGTTGGACTATATAAGTCTTTTCCCCCCTCCCATAGGATTTGGGCTGGAGAGGAATTGGGTTGATATGGGCCTTATTTAAATAAGATGTGGAATCTATGATCCAACAGCCAGTTGGATTTTCTGTTGGATCATGGACTACACAACTTGTTTGAATAAGGCCCACATCATCCCAATCCCTCCCCAGCCCAAATCCTGTGGGAGAAAAAAAAAGACCTTTATAGCTTTTTCTTCTTTTTTTTTTTAATCCTGCCGGCCAACAGACCTATACATGGGATTTAGGCCAAGACTAGGATAGGCCTTAAAAGAAAAAGGGGTTTGGGCAGAGGCTAACAGGCCCGATTCTCATAGGAATCCAGCCCAATCCTACTTGATTTTCCAAACAGGCCCTTAGAAGTTACAAAATGAGGGAGAAGGTGGTAAGGAAATACTTGTGAAGTATTAAAGAAGGTAAATGCTAACAAACAAAACCAGCGCTGAGAAAAAAATGACTGAAGATGTGAAAATGAGTTCCTATTAAAGTGATACAAAAATAGCAGTAGAGGAATAAGATTGGTGTTGAATTGGGTGATGGATTTCTTAGTGAGAGCAGCTGACTGGAATGGGATCACTCCGAATGAAGATGAGCCTAAAACATTTCTCCTTAGTTCCTCCCTTGTAAAATTGATGGTTGGAGAAAAATAAAGCTAAAGTTAATGAACTCATATGTATCATTCATCAAGGGAAGCTTTGAAATCAGAAACTACAGACGTTTTATGAGCCGGTAATCAATTTGCTCATATGGGTGATCTTATGGTTGCTGTACTCAATGAAGCAGTGCCAAATATGCCTCTAGAAAGATCAGAAGTCGGTGACTTGACTGGATATGTACAATATTCAGGTGGGCATGAACAAAATCATTTGGTCCCAGTTAAAATTTTTGAGTGTTTGACAACTATAGGCATCTAAGTTTGTCAAATTCCATTGAATGGCAAAGTGTGTTGACAACTACAAAATTCCAGAAGCAGTCTCAGCAAGTTGGGGAGATGATCATGAGAGTCTGGTACCATGAAATTTGATACCCCTCTGCTTAGCAACTAAAGGTTCTGGATTCAAATCTTTGGTGGTGCATCTTCAAGTATGAGAACCAAGTAATTATAGTGTGGTACATCTTCAAGTAAAATACACTATATGGACAATTGATTTGATACATGTAATAACTAATAGTCGACGCATATGATGCACATGATCTTCAAGCATGAGTATTTGATGGAAAGCTATGATCCCATCAGAATATAGTATGTTGCGGTACATGCAATGCATATGAGTAACTGAAGAGAAAAGAGCATTTGATGGATGGATGCCACATCATTTGATGAGATGTTATTCATGATAAATGTGTTTGATTCAAGTGGATGGATTATATATATTTGATGGATGGTTGGATTTAAGAGGAGAGAGAGGATTTTGTGGAATAGACTCCAACATTTTTTTTACTGAAATGCCAATGATTAGATTTTTTTAATCCAAGTCTTTATTTTTAATTATGGATTGTTATATACATCCAATATTTGGTAGTAGACTTCTATTCATCTTAACTCATTAGACTTATGGGGAAAAAAGTAGGGTGTATTGAAGGAGATTGTATCAATCAAGGTCTGCAGGATCGGTACTGGGACTCGTACCAGTCTGTGACTAGTTTAGTATGATACTAGTACTGTATTGAGCTAGGGCATATTGAACTTGTGTGAGAGAGGGGTAGAGAGGAAGAGAGAGGAGGAGGAAGGGAGGGGGGAGAGGGGCATACAGAGAGGGGAAAGAGGGAGGAGAGAGAGGGAGGGAGGGGGGAGAGAGAGGGAGGGAGGGGGGAGAGAGAGGGAGAAGAGGGAGAGAGAGAGAGAGTGAGGGAGAGGGGCTCATGGAGAGAGGAAAGAAGAAGGAGAGGGAGGAGGGAGATGGGGGCTTCCCTTGGCGTCGGTTAGCATGGATCAACGTGGAAGGAGGGGGGTAGAGAGAGAGAGAGAGCAAAAAGAGAGAGCAAGTACTTTCTTGAGTATTCGGCTGAATGCTGGTGGAGGGGGTTATAAACTGAATTTACCCACCAAACTATCCTGATTTAGTGTCAATTCGTTTGGTAAGCCGAACCACCTGATTTAGGTTAGTTCGGCGAATGCTGATATTAATGTTATAGGGTTTGGTCGCTGTAACCGGTATATTGACATAGATGGTATTAATGCATCGAGCGGGGGCTTTATGGTGACATGTTGATGCCATTTGGGACTTCACCTTAGGGTTCAAATTATCTTTACTATTACTTTCACTAGATCTTGGACACGTATGATGCATGTTAGAAAAGCCGGCTGATTTTGCATCATAGTTTTTTCAATATTTTTGAAATTATGGAGAAGGAACATTCCATGATGGTCATGATTAGATGATTGGATGACAATGAATATCTATGATCTATTTCAGAATAGGAAATTTGATGCATTTTATGCTTTTTTCTGCCTTCTATTTTGAATCCCTTATAATGCAGGAGGTTGCGAGTTATTTGAGAATTCTCGATATTTTGTTTTTTTTTTTTTTGGGGGGGGGGGGAGAGAGAAATGTGGACATAGAGAGAGAGAGAGAGAGAGAGAAATATGGAATATGTTGACATCTCTCTCTCTCTTTCTCTCTCTCTCCGGCCTTCCCATTTTTCTTTTATCGCACAACTTCCACAACTATCCTATTTTATTTGAATGTTCTTTCTTTTCTTTTCTTTTGCCGGGATAAATGGGTAGCCTACAACAGCTCTGATGATTTTGTGGAATTGAGAATCTCAATTTTTTTGATGCAGACTTTCTTTTTTGTTTCTTATTTTTTCTTCCATTGTTTTTTTGCTTTCTTTTCTCACATGAGATCACGTGAAACCATCAAATGCCAAATGGATGACAATTTTATTGAGTTTCCATTGTTTGTGCTAATATAATGCACGCTCCTTGAAAATGAGTTGTCTGTTGGAGAAACTGCTAGGCTCTCCCCACACCTTGCTCTAATTTAGGCATATTTTACAGTATAATCGAGGAAGAGATAATGCTTTTGTCCTTTTTTCTCTATAATTTGTTGCTTTAATTTCCTGATGAGAGTCGGAATTGAAAAGCCTACCTAGGTTTTTCTCTCATTCTAGTATATTGCTTATTCAAATGGACTGGGAATTATAGAGCCTATCCAAGTATTCCATATCTTTAAGGCAATCAGTATATCTATCAAGCTATTTTAATTCATGCAATCACAATGACCCATCTTAAAAAAAAATGCAATGGAGCTATTATATAGCAATATATAATAGCCATAGGCTTCTCACATGGTATGTGAACACAATTTAGAACCAATCTGTGTTTTATGATTTGTTGTACCCCAATATAAAAAAAATTCTCTCTTGTGATTTGAGCTCTTTTTCTAGTTTAATTAATTGCACTGGGAAGAGCCTGGGAAGCTTTATTATTTTTTTAAAAATTTTGTTATCATATGCAAAACCTCTAACCATGTAGATCTTTACCGTATCAACTATTAATAAAGCTCAGGTTTGATCAATTAACTAGCAGAGATTTCCAATGTTGCCAATTAGTGCTGTTGGTAAAGTCATTGGGGGTTGGGTGCCAATGGCCTGAGATTGAGTCCCACCCTCAACTACAAATTTGGCCAGGCTTTCCCTGTCCTGGATCTTAAAAAGAGAGGTTCCAAGATTTCTAGTATTGCAAACTACCGCCAACTTAGGAGAGTGAACGTGAACTGTAACTTTGACAAGAATCCCTGAACAGTGGGCTGCCCATATGTCTATACCCCCTCTCTGCATAAAATGTTTTATAGTTGATATCTTTTTTCTTCAGTTAGCTTCCCATTTTTTATGAACTTTCGGCATTATGATACAGTGGCACTTCCAGTTCTTGTTGTTGTCAACCTCATATGCGCCTTTAGCTTCTGAAGAATTTAGTGTTGTTTCTCAAACAATCTTAGATTGCTTTATCAAGCTCAATTTGAATATGATAATAACAAACTTGATGGATTTTGGTGAAAAATGAAAAACAATAGGAAGCGATTTTGCTAGATCTCCTCAGAGTCATCAGTCATCACCGGGCCAGGCTTGCCACTCCAATTCGCACCGTGCAGAAAATATATGGTGATGCAGACATGGAGAACATTCCTTATTCTGAGACCATTGTTACCCGTTCTGCTGCTGCCACCAACCGCCCGTTCCTTCTTATTGAGCCCTCACCAAGAATCAATGGTGATGACAAAGCTAAGCCCCGTACATCACGGACTAATGGAGAACAAAATTCGAAAGCTACTTCTGCATCAGGGCCCAAGGTCACTCCATCGTCTGAAGGCACAATCTTAAACAATTCAGACAAACAGCTACAGAAGAAGAAAAACTCAGGAGACACGCCTTCCAAGAGTAATAAGGCTGACCCTGCAACAACACCTTCGAGTTCACAGCTTGAAGGCTTGGACTCAGTAGGATCAACCTTTAAAGCTGGTGGTGAGAATCCTTTGTCCCCAGAGGCTGTTAGCGAGCAGGTGGATGGTACCAGTCCAGTTCATGCTAAAAATGAAGGTGAAAGGGTGCCTACTACAACACCCCCAGTAGCCAGGCCTGCCTTTGAAGATAACATTGTCCTTGGTGTGGCTCTTGGGGGGTCAAAACAGACGCTTCCAATTGAAGAAGGGATGGGTCCAGCGGCTTCTTCATCGGAGGCAAATGACTTGGATAAGAAAGGGTCTTCGTCCTCTACAAAGGATAGGAAAGAACAGATTCCAGCAGTCTCTAGTCAAGCAAAAGTGGACACGAAGGATCAAGAGAGGTGACATCAACAAAATTTATTGAATTGTTTGATGGCATTCCAAAGTAGGTATATTTGTTTCAAATCTGTTTTCTCTAGAGGCTGGTAAAATGCTGTTGTACATTGTTGTGATAATAGGAATGATTCTCGTCTACTTTCAAAAAAACAGAAGGGTAATGATTCTTGTCATTGTTCTCAAGTATTAAAATTTTAATTGCCTGGTGTTTTTGTCTTTTTGGGCTGCCTTTTGGCAAAACGTAACTGGGATCTGATCAATTGATCAATAACTTCGATCATGATAAGTGTTTGAGCTTATGAAGATCATGTGTATTCTCTTTCATACCTTTCGTTTTTTTTGGAGAAAGAATTATCATGCTTTTAAAAGGATGTGTGATTATAACTTATATTTCGCAACTGGTGTTCCAAGTGGTAGATGGATGGTTGGTATGACATATGTTGCATGCCCTAACAAAATTCACAAGCTTTGTCACACACACACACACACACACACACACACACACACACACACACATATATATATATATATGGTACGGGCAGAGAATTAGGTGGAGCATAGAAGATTTACCAGATGTTGGGCAGATGCAACAAAAATATGGAAAAAATATATTATCTATCTTAAATAAAAGGAGATTTAAATTTTCAAAAGATTCTATGACCAAATTTGTATGCTAAGATATCATAGCTTTTCTAATTAAAACTTCATTAGATAAATGTACATCAAGTCTGATCAACCTGCACAACTTGAAGAAACAAGTTTGACTGTCAGCAACACTGCCTACAGGATCCTAATTTGGATGGTGACTATATTTCTTTAAGATTGAGGTTTGCTCGTTATTTTAGCTTTTTTAACCCAAGAGTACTTCTTCAAGAGTATCTATATTCATCTCTGAATTTTCATAGCTCCTCCCATTTTTTTTTGTGTTTAAAATGAGGTCTCTTGTAATCTATCTTGATGGAGAAAAAAGTTGCGCAAATTCTCACCTTGGAAGTAGAATCTCATATTTTAAGCAAAAAAAAAGTAGAATCTCATATCTCATCTCTGATTGGTGCATTGTTCTTTCCCTCTTTTTCCCTTGTATTTCCTCTTTCTTAATGTTCCTTTTCACATTATAGAGATTTCTAGAGACAATCACTTGGCAATCCCAATTACTTGGTATTGGGACTTTAAAGCCACAAGAAATAAAAAGTTGTGAATTTGCTATGTCTTTAGGTTTTATATTGGAGAAACTTTTTTATCAGATAGTATAGTTATTGTTTTGGATTATCTCCTTAGAATAGATGCAACTTATGGGTGTGTACATTGGAATGTTTTGACCTATTTTCCATCTGGCATACTCTGATATTATTGGTATATACTTGATTAATTATATAAGAACACATGACTAAAATTGATAAAAATTATGTCTGATATTAGCATATATTTTTATCCTAGTGAAACTTAATATACATTGAATGGATTACGAAAATTGAAAAACTATGAATTACAGCTGTGGCTACTCTTGATGGTAGTTCTAAAGGATATGCTTTCAAAATTGGATAAAATTTTCTTTGCTATCCACATCCCATGTGTTTTGAGCTAAATAAGCTGACCATGAATTCCGAGTTCAACAATTTGTTTTGTTTTGATAGTATAAAATTTCAACCTCTTTCTCAAGCCAATAAATCACGTTTGCATGGTTTTTCTTAGTAACAAGAGGATAATTTTAGTTAACAAGTAACCATTAACATAAAATTCCAGTTATACATCTTCTGCATAATAAAATATAAATGCATTTAACTAAACTAATAATTTTTGTTTGTTTAGTTTCCTCCACCTTCTGAAAATAAGCTAATGAAACCTTATATCAAATATTACAACAGAAAAATTGAGGAAGTTAGTAAATAATCTGATATAATGAACAATCAAACTCTAGATCGTTGACTCATGTTAGGTAAGAGTTTACATAAATTCGCCATATAGAAATAATTCCCATGCAATATATGATCAATCGTAGGAGATCCATGTGTACTATCGAGCATTCACAATAAATTCATGAATTCAGAACAATTTTATAAATCATGACTTGATGCTGGATATACCAAAACAATTTCACTTGTCTACAGTTTCAAGTGCACGTTGTGGACCTATCTACCACTTCTCAAGCTTCACCTTGATTACATATAAAGTGTGTGCTCATCCTAATACCCTTAAATGACTTAAAATTATGATAATGACCCACTTATTTACATATGTGACATCATTTTAGCCTCCCTTTTCTGCCCTTTTATTATGATTAGCTCCAAACAAATCCAAAATATTTCTTCTATACCTTAACAGTATATGTTAGCCATTCTCTATGTACAATAGTTAATAATCAATTATTTTTTCATTTTTCATAGACAAAGCTATGATGGTGGTTGCACTTTCTTGCTTATATGAAGAGTTGGAGGCTCAATCGATCCCAGTTCAGTACGCCATGCCTTTTAAAAAGAATTCTTCCTTCGATTCTCACCTCAAATGCTAAGACCGGAAAACTAAACGACATCCCTCTTGGAATGAAGCTATGCAAATTATTAGTGAAAAAATAACACTGACCGATCTGTATCAAATCCCTAGCATTTGTCTTCCCTCCTAAATTTAAAGCCCCCAAGCTTTGAATGTATGGTACGTATGGGTACCTCACTGATCATATCAACACCTTTCTGATAGACGCCTACAAATACATGGACAAGGAAGCTCTCATGATGTATCTTTTCCAAATGTCTTTGTATATGGATGTATTAAGTTGGATTATGAACCTCACTAGGGATGAATTGCAAAGCCCTCACAAAATCTTTTTCCTATTCAGGAAATGATTTAGCCTCCAAATCCAATATCTTCCCACGCCATCAGAGCGAATGAATGAAGATTTGGAAGAAGATGTCACGCCCCAGATCCAGAGCATGACATGGCCGTGCTACCGAGGGATACAACCCATGATAATACGAAGTCAAACGTTTCATTTAACTTCCAAATTCTTCTCAAACAAAATATAATAAATAAAAATTCAATTTCATTATCCATTAAATGCAACCAATGTTGGTTTAGAGCATCTGAATCCAAACATAAATACCAAATCCATATTCCTTAATATTCAGAAAATCATTAACTGCAATTTCACAGTCAATTTAAAATACTAAAATTCTTCTACAAAATCGTCATATTTGCTAGTGCGAACTCTAAGCCTAGACCATCCTTCATTCTTATTGACCCTATTCGTCTGGAGAGAAAAAAATAAGAATAGAAATATATGAGTGACACAGCTTAGTAAGTAATCCTTTTACTATCTTACCAGATCAAGCATAAGTTTTTGCATGAATTGATGCAGTATATAAAGAAAATAATAACTATTACAAAATAGAACATATCATAGTTGTTCATGTTTAAGTAAATCATCAATATGTCGTAAACATGGTTCTAGGTGTATAGCATAAATAAAATCGTAAATCATTTACCATTTAACCATCAAATTACTACTCTCAGACTAAATTACTAGGTGTATAACATAAATTACTATTATTCCCGTGACAGCCCATAATCGACAAACATCAACTACTATTACCTATTGGTAGGATCGTATGTCAACTACTATTACCCACTGACAGGATTGTATGCTAACTACTATTACCCGATAGTAGGATCATATGCCAACTACTAATATCCACTGGTAGAGTCGTATGCCAACTACTATTACCTGCTAGGAGGATCATATGGAACTGGATGTTGATCTATATCACTTTCGGGAGCCATACCTAGCTATTTGAGAGCCTTTTTGTCATAGTTCTTAGAACAATTTTTTTTTTGAGTCATATTTCTTAAATCATATGTTTTTGAATCATACATGAATAAACACTAAATGGCTTTATAGAGTTCATAGTCAATAAATAAGCGTTTAACAGTAGAATAATTATGAAATTATTCTTTTCATAGCAAAAATACTATTTTTCATAAATTTGAAGTTCGTAGTTCATAAACGAGACGTTAATATTAAAATATTCATTAAACCATTATTTCGCAATAAATTATAATACTACAGCAAAAACTATAATTGCCGACTCTATATTGCCGATGCTAGGTAGAAGCGTCGATAAATTTTTTTCGGTGACAAAGATTACCAACGCTTTTAAAAAGCATAGAAAAAAATAGATTTTTCTGAAGCTTTGCTTAGCATCGCCGGAAGCCACCCATTACCGACGCTTATAAGCATCGGAAGGGTTAATCACCGACGCTTATAAGCATCGGCGAAAGCCAAAATCCAATGATACTTATAAGTGTTGTCGGACTCCATTCGTCCCCCAAACAAAACCCGACCCCCTCCATCGATCAACCCCAAATCCCTAACCCACGCCGATCGACCCTCTCCTCATCCCCTTTCACCGATCTCAGCCCTTTTCCTCCGCCGACCGATCCCAAATCACTCTCCTCCACCGCATCTCCTTCTCCTCCTCCCCTTCTCTGTTGGCCTCCTCTCCTTGGCCAACTTCCTCCTCCCATTCTCCTCCTCCTCCTAAACTTCTTACTCTGCACTCACAGGGCATTTGAATTTTGGAGCCGGCAAGGACAAGGACAAGGCCAGGTTTGGTATCTTCTTCTCTTGCTTCGATCCTTAAATTCTGAATTTTTTGGATTTTCTTTTGATTTTATAATCGAATTGTTTAGGAATTTGTTCTAGTTTCTCTTTTTTCATGTTTTATCTGATTATACAATCAAATTTTGTTTGTTTTCACTCATTATTGGAACTCTACCCTTTCTAAAGCACTGATATGATTATCTAGGTGAAGTTACTGCTGAACTCCTTTGGAAGCATTATTGTGTTATGCTAGAATAGAATACTTGCTTTATCTATGCTGAGCTTCTTTTGAATGTGGTAAGGTATAATGGAATTTACCTCAACATGCCCAACTTTCTAATATGATCATCTTCCCCCCTTCTTTTGGTTCGATATAATTTGCCACCATGGACGTATATGAAACAGTCTTCACTTATTTTGTCAATAGTTATTCTAGGTGATAAGGGCCCAGGTAATGATATTAATTTTTTTTGCAGCCTTTAATAGAAGAATTGAAATAGTTATGAAAGGGTATTGATGCATTTGATGCTTTCACTGGCCAAACTTTTAAATTGCATGCAGCTCTTATTTGGACTATCAATAATTTTTCTGCATATGCTAATTTATTTAGTTGGAGCACTATGGGGTGTATTGCATGTCCTTCTTATGGAGATATAACCCATTCGTATTGGTTAAAACATGAAGAAAAGTTCTGTTATATGGGCCATCGTCAATGGTTAGAAGCAAACCTCATTTCGATTTCAGAATGATCTATTTGATGGTACCACAAAGTTGTGATTTGCCCCTATTCCACTAACTGGAATTGAAGTTCTTAGACAAATGTATGGCACTAATTATATACCCGGTAAGATCTCCAAATGTTCGAAGAAGAGAAGAAGAGAGGATGTTGATAGCTCAATGAAGGAAGGGTTAATATCAGATATTTTTAAGGATCCTGACAACTTTTTCGAGAATGATCACAATGCATATGGACAGAAAAATGACGATGACATAATGGTAGCATCTATACAAAGACAGTTATGAAAAAAAAAAACATTTTTTTTGATTTATCTTATTGGAAGTATAATCTTCTTCGACACAATCTTGATGTCATGCATATAAAAAAGAATGCTTATGATAACTTGATTAGAACATTGTTAAATCTTGATGGAAAGACCATAGACAACTTGAAAGCGCTTCTTGATCTGAAAGACATGGGCATAAGACAAGAGCTTTATCCAAAAGAGCTTGCCAATGATAAATTTTTTATACCTTCTGCATATTACACAATATCTACTCAAGAGAAAGATCTTTTTCTAATAATTCTGAAAAATATGAAGGTTCCTATTGGGTATGCATCGAATATTTCACGATGCATAAATCTTAAAGCGAAGACTTTCAAATCTTAAAAGTCACGATGGTCAAATTTTGATGCAAGATATTTTTTCATTAGCTTTAAGATCGTCAATGCCGAAATAAGTTCTTGTAATTGTTTCTTAGTTGTCATCATTTCTTAAGGCATTATGTTCAAAAGTGCTTGATCCTAAGAAACTTGATCAATTAGAGTCTAATGTTGCACTTACATTATGCCATATGGAAAATATCTTTTCTCCTGAATTTTTTACCATTATGTTTCATCTACTCATTCACTTAGCGGCGGAAGCTAAATTTAGTGAACTGGTTCACTACCGATGGATGTATTCTATTGAGAGGTGATGTATCTAAACTCTAATGTCCATATTTATAAATCATATTGGTGTTGATATTGATCTTAAAAATTTCTTGTTGAAGGTTTCTTGTGCGTTTAAAGGATTATATACGCAATTCAGCCTATCCCGAGGGCTCGATTGCTGGAAGATATATTGCTGAGGAGTGTTTGACATTTTGCTCGAGATATCTTGAAGGTGTTGAAATTGCTTTCAATCGGCTCAAATGAATTGTGATATTATAGAGAATGCAGAAGTTTACAAGTTCTCATCTGCTGGAAGAGTTTTGGGGACAGTCAAAAGAGTTGTTCTTAACCAAAAATCATTGGCACAGGCACATCGCTATATTTTACTTCACAGTGATATAATATCCGAGTATCGCAGGTTAGTATGGTTATAATATTTTGAGCTGTAATATTAGATATAATATTCCTAACTAAAGAGTTTCTGATCGTGCAAAGAATTTTCAGTAACTTAGCAAAGCATCAACAATAACATTCATCCTACTTCAAGGATTGAGGAAATATGGTTGGTTGAGTTATTTCCTGAATGGTTATTCAAACAGGTTGGACATTTAATACATTAGTCTTTTTTTAATTTCTGTAGACATTATCATTGAATAATTAATCATTACTTCTATAATTTTTTAGGTACCCACGATGATGGAGATAAATTGTTCTGATGAATTAATAGTCATTGCTTGAGGTCCGAACAATATTGTCAATAGATATGATGGGTTCACTATAAATAATTTTAAATTTTATATTAAAAAGTGAGAAATTTAGAAAAATCCAAAATGGTGGGGTTATGGTTGAGACGGACGGAAAAACTTATTATGATGCCCTAACAAATTTTTATGAGTTGGATTATTATGCAAATTTTAAGGTAGTACTATTTCGATGTGATTGGGTGGATATAAACTCATTTAGAGGTTTGAGGCAAGACATAAATAGCTTCACACTTGTAAATTTTTCAAGGTTGATACATAATAGTGTGCTATTGAAAGATGATCCATTCATTTTTTTATCTCAAGCTCGACAAGTATTTTGTGTATAGGACTCAAAAGATAAAGATCGGTTTATTGTTATTAAGACTAAACCTAGGCTTGTATGATATGAAAAAAGGGTTGGAAGAGGAGGATAATAAGACTTATACTTAGTGTATGCCTTTTAATGTTGTGCCAACTGATGAACTAATTGCTACGAGTTTGGTTAGGACGGATGTTGAATGAAAGAGTACAATTTCTTAATAGTAAAAAAATTTTACGATGTATACATTGAATGAATTATTTTTTATTAGCAATTTATTTAGTATTTAATTATTATTTAACTGATATTGATTTTTTTTTCGTGCATACTAGGTAACAACATGCCCCGAGGGAAACTGTTCAGAGATGTGGAGTTCCAGCAGTCTCAGGTGGGATCTTCTTCTGCTTAGTCAGTCCCTATGGTCCTAGCAGCCCTATAAGCCCCAGCATCTTGAGTTCGAGTCTCAGCACGAGTTCCAATCTCAGCACGAGCCTCCTGCTGATTATCCAGGCGAGGAGGTTGTTATGGATGACTTACAGATCTAGGGTAATTTGATTTAAGTTCATATATTAAGTTCTGTTACAATCTAATTATTTTAATTAATTTGCCTTCAATGCTTTAATGGATATTTTATTATATTTTTATAGATAGACAAGGGAGAGTGAGTGTGAGGATCCGTATGGGCGTGTGTAAGTCCCACATCGGTTATTCGCTGGGTAGATCTTCGGTACTTATATAGGATCAAGGAACCTAAATAATACCTTCCGGCTAGCTATTTTGGGTAAGGTCCTGGGTTGTTACAAATGGTATCAGAGCGGATCCGACCTATAATCTATGTGGACTAGGGGACACTGCAGCACGGATCCATTGGGGCTGACCACGGGCCAATCGTGGTATTTGTGATTTGATTTGAATAGATATGAACCCTTAGTCTAACGAGGACGTCAGGGCTTAAACGGGGGGAGTATGTAAGGACCCGTGCAGGCGTGTATTTAGTCCCACATCGATTATTCGCTGGGTAGATCTTGGGTACTTATACAGGATCAAGGAACCTAAATAATACCTTTCGGCTAGCCATTTTGGGTGAGGTCCTGGTTTGTTACAGTGAGGGCGACATGGGGATTCTCTTGAGCAAGAGATGTGTGGCAGCTTTGTGAGGATGAAAAGATCGTCATCCGATGCAACGAAGTAGGGCAGCCCATCAAGAAGGCTGGAAGCCTTTTATCAAGTTTTCTAGGATCGGTTGCGTGTAAGGGTCAGTTGTGTTCGCTCAACTATCAAAAGTGAAATGATATGCTTCCTTCGTATAAAGTTGAGCTACTTAGAGTTGTACAGGTAAAGATTTGAATTTATATTGTTAATTTGATACCTACTGTATGTTAATTTGCTTACCATCACAATTTTAATTTTTTGATTTAATATTGTTATAACATTCTTTACTTTGGTGTAGAAAAAGTTTATGCTCCCTTTAGAATGTCATAATTGGGTACTAAAGTCCTTCAACTGCAAATGGAAAGAATATAAAGCAAAGTTGAAGGCGAACTGGAAGGATGAGGGTATGATAGAGGAGGAGGTTGCTCGTGTTTGTTCTCTTGATGTATACCCTTATCAGTGGAGGGAGCTTGTTCGCTACTAGTTTTTCGAAAGAGGACAGGTTGTATACTCTCTCAATACCTTATATTATGTTTAATATATTTAATATATTACATTGTTTACTTTTTTTTGCCAGACATATTTCGACATTGGTAGAGCTGCATGAGTATCTCTAACAGTTCCTCACACTTCAGACTCGAAGAGTTATGTGAGACGTGGAGCTGAATTTGTAAGTTTCTTTAAAACTCTTTGAAACTCTTGTATCATAAGCATGCATCATGATATATAGCTTGCCAATATACTTCTTATTATAGATGGAAGAGCATGGGAGGGAGCCTGGTGAGGTGGAGTTTTATAGGATGACTTATACCTACCGAGATGACAACTTTGTCCCAAAAAAAGCGAGAGATAGAGTTGCATGTATTCATCTTTGATTTATGCAATAATTTTTTATTAGTTTTATTTTTAAAAAAATTAATATGTGATTTTTTTTGAGAGATATAGGACAAGGCTATATCCCTTATTTCAGAACATATCAGAAAGTCATTTTCAACCGGCGACATCAGTCGTATCGAAGCTCAGGTGTTTACCAAATTGATGGGCTCGGAGTGTTATGGTCGAGTGAGGAGTTATAGCATTGGAGTTACCTTCACTCAGTTGTTTGCAGTGGGTAGATATACTCAAGATGCCAGACAGAGTAGTAGCACTACAGAGGTTAATATTCTAAAGGCAGAGACACAGGAGACGATACAGAGCCATCAAACAAAGATACAATCTTTGAGGGCTCAGCTTAACCAGATTACATCTTTGTTGTATAAGTTTGTCCTTCCTTAGGTGAATAACTACATCTATTTGAACATTTTACATAAGTATCATATTTTTTTAATGATCTTAATGATTTTCGTATTCTTAACTTCTTAAATTTTTATTTATAGGTTCCTGATACTTCATCTGCGCATAGAGTTGATGATGCCATTGACCCTGATAGCTTTTATTTAAGAGTTTTATATGTATATTTTTTATGTTTTTTTAAGTACATTGTACATGTAAATTGACAATATGAATGCAATTATATTTGACAATATGAATATTTTGAAAAATATGTTTAATTGTGACATATGTATATGCCTTTTGTTGTATATATGTTTGAATTTGTATACAGAGTTTTAATTTTTTTTTAAAAAATACTCTAACGATGCTTTAAAGCGTCGTTAAAATTAGGAATACGGTCCAATTATCGATGCTTTAAAGCGTCGCTAATGCGCCTCTAATTAGCGATGCTTTAACGTCGTCGCTCATTAGCGACGCTTAAAGCATTGTTAATTGCCGACACTAATAAGTGTCGCTAATTAGCGATGTTTACAAGCGTCGGTAAAGCGTTGCTAATTGCCGACGCTTCTTAAAAGTATCGGCAATTATTTTTTCTACTCTTACATAGGCGACGCTTTAGAAAGCATCGGCAAGCTCTTTACTGACCCTTACAAGCATCGGTAAAGACCTTAAAAAGCGTCGCTAATGCCTCTTTTTCTTGCAGTGATATAAGTTTCAAAATATCATATGCTTGATTTTTAATTTTTAAAAAAAAATAATATCGTCAACATTTAATATTATAAGTACAAAAAATATATGAAAATTTGCAAATTAATAAGGAGTGTCAGGTTACTTACAAGTTCAAAAATTAGTAAATAGTATAAGATTTACATACCTCTTTTGTCTTATATTATCAGACTTCGTTAGGTGACTTCGCTAGACCTGTTTGAAATATTAACAATAAAATTAATTTTTAAGTAATAATTTTAAATAAATAATTCGAGAAGACTTGACTGAGCGTACGGTAGTTTCGTGTGGGTAGGTCTAGATATTTCGCTCAATAAATCGGACTCAATCAGGCCAAGATCAATCAACATGGTTCATCAATGGAAGTTTCAGAAACATTCAGCAGAGCTGAGGTGATCGGTCCAGTAGGTGGCCTAGGCACCAGGGCGGATCAGGGCCTTTGCAAGGGTCAAATTGGATTCGTAGATCTGGTCGACAGGATCCGATACTAATTCCATAAATATTCTAGAAAGAGAAAATGGAGAGAGGAAGAGAGAGAGAGAAGAGAAAGAGAGAAAATAGAGAAGTGGGCATAATCCTTTCTCTTCTTTTTTTTTTTTTCTTCACCGATAACAGGTAGCCACGATGTCCCAATTGCCCACCTGGCGGTAGCCTCAGGTGGCTGTAACTCTGGCCAAACTTGATGGCCGATGGTGGCTAATCATGGCCGAAATAGACGTGCTTTATTTCGGATGAAGCTTTAGGCTTTCCGGTGACTCTTTCTGGCCAAGAACCTCGAGAACATAGTTTAAAATCAAGAAAACTCAAGCCGCATTTTTTGATGGATCTCAGGAGAATGGAAATCTTAAATAACCAAAAAAACCAAGCTTTTACAGTGAACTCCTTGTTTTGCCTGAGGGGGTGATGGGAAGTCGGAACTCGGCACTTTAGTCATAGCGGTACGATGCCTCTCACTATGCTTTTTTCTTTTCACTAAATTGGCTAGAAACTCCAATTAATAAACGGTCTCGATTGGACACGACTTTTAACGTACGAATCGAGTATCATACTTACGTTTCGTATGGTTCTCCGCGAGTCACTATAAACAGAAATTCTCGGAGCTCCATCAAAATCCCCAAATCCATGGCGAAGTGGAGGAAACCCTAGCTCTGGAAAAGAGGAACCGAGAACTAGTAGAAACCTAGGTTTATCTCCTCGTTCCCTTCGGAGGCACCATATTGAAGTCGAGATGGGGAAGAAGCAGCACAGCAAGGATCGGATGTTCATCACGAAGACGGAGTGGGCGACCGAGTGGGGCGGCGCCAAATCCAAGGAGACGTCCACGCCCTTCAAGCGCTTGCCTTTCTACTGCTGTTCGTAAGTTTCCTCCTAAAACCCGAGAATTCCCTAATTGTTCTCGAATTTTGAGGCCTTCATTTGTTTTCCGCTCTTTTTCTTAATTTTCTCCTTACGTTGGGATTTTTTTTTCTTTATTTTGATGAATTGTAGGCTTACTTTTACGCCATTTGAAGACCCTGTGTGCACGGCTGATGGGAGTGTATTCGATATAATGTTAGTATCTTCAGAAAATTGCAATTTTTTTTTTTGTTGTCTAGATTGTTGGAGTTATCAAATTCATTGTTTTTAATCGGCGAAAAATACTTTCGATTTTCATTTGAATGTTCGGTGCAGGAATATACTTCCTTATATTAAGAAATACGGCAAGCATCCGGTCACCGGAGGTCCTCTCAAGCAAGAACATCTCATTCCCCTCACGTTCCACAAGAATTCTGATGGTAAATTCCTGTTAATTTATCTAGGACGGAATGAAAATTTTTCTTCAAGTGGGTTTTCCCCTCATCAATAGTATTTTAGTAATGCTAATTTGCAGCATATAAGATTTTTTTTTAGGATAATACAGTTTCTAGTATTCAGTGATAAATAAGTCACGGTATTTAGTTTTTTATATATTTATTTGTTTTTATCTGCAGACTAGGCAAGGTTGCAAGTTTATAAATGTTTATTATATATATATGTGTATATATATATATGTGTGTATATATATATGTGTGTGTGTATATATCATTGTATGGATTGTATTTAGATGCCACGCCATATAATTGGGAACAAAAGGTATCAGGACCGTAGTGAGCTACATATGATGGTGAGCATACCCATGCAATTGGTGGTCTACCACTCAATGTTGGTGATCTTAATAGTGGAACAAGACCAAGCGTGGTAGATTAAAAAAATGTCATAAACTGAAAATGTTTTCTGTTTGCCCAAGATATTATTTTGTTAGAGTTGTTAATCATCAATTCCTAGAAAGCACATATTAACTGCTGCTGTCTCTAACACTTTGCCTATTTGTCAAGTTAAGGTTTACACAGCTTGGAAAAGTTTGCCTATTCACCCTGTTTGCTCTTTAGTCTTCACAAATAAAGGAAGGATGACAAACATTCATTGTAATGTAAAAAAAAAAAAAAAACTTTGTAAATCCGAGATTTTTGTATTTTCAAGGCTTGTTTTACTATCACAGGTTAGAAAATTGAATGTTTGGGTGGCTCTCGTGTAATTGTAACCATAATTTGACAGTTGGCTAAGAGCTTTTGCTTAATCCATCCCTTTGGGAGGTCATATCTTAAGTAGGACTTGGCAGCGCTTGCAATTAACAACCACATTTTGAAGAGCAAGATCATCTATTATCTCTTTATACATATGGACAGAACTCTCAAATAATTGTAGGTCATTCAATGGTCAACAAAGAAGAAGGAAAATTCCTTCTTAAAGAGAGAAAATCTGCGAAAATAAATTTACTGATCATCCAAGGTTGGTCAGAGTTAATGCCTCAGAAAGGAGTCTCAAAATAGGAAAAGAAAAAAATATTTCAAATTTAAGTGGATTGACTCTAATGCCTTATCCATGTGTGCGAATTGAATTCCTAATAAAAATGAAATACATTGGAACACTTTTTTCTTTCCTTGAGATGTGGCTCTTTGAAGGTGCATCTCCATAATGGTACCTTCTTTACTTCTTTAAAATTAAAATAGGCCTATGTGCACACATCCCAAATCACACTGCCACCCACACTTTCATGTGCAGTGCATGTGGCAAATACTAAAGTTTTATTCATTCAGAACACGGAGTATGATGAATACCATAAAATGACTCCCTAACAAATTAATGGAAGTTCAACATCCAAAATTGAATACGACTGTGTCTTCTCTGAAAATTCTCATTTATAGATATGTGGCCACATACTCTTGGCGATAACCTTATGTGAGGAATAATCTCGTGATTTCTTTTGGGGGAATAATCAGATTTTAATTTGACATGGCTCAAAGAAAGCATCTATGTATCGAAAATATATGGTCATAAAAATTCATTTAGTGGGTGTTACTTCTATTAATAAATTTGATAAACACATTAGCATGTCGGAAAAAAGGGTATTTTGCATATATACCTCTGCAAATATAACTTATTTGATATTTGCTCCTTGAAAATCATTATTCACATATATACTCTTGATTACACCCTACTTTAGGCAATTTCCCTCTTCTTAGATTGACTGTTTTTGTCAATAACTAGCTATTTTAAGTCTAAAATGCCTTTATTACCATTTGCATGAGTACCCCTAAAAAGCTGATGCACAGGTACATCTCTCCACAAGATAAACAAAGGTTGAAAATTTTTCAAGGATATTAACTCAAAAGGTAATAGAGTCATTTATACTTAAACTAGCTATTTATTTTAATGTTGGTACTAAAAAAATTTAATGAGATGGGCAACATTGCAAAAACATGGTAAAATGTGAGGTATATATGGTTGTAGTGATTTTTGAAGGACAAATATGCAATAAGCCATATGTGCAGGGCTACATATATACACACACATATAAGCAAAAAGTCCTAGAAAAGATGTTAGAAACAAAAATATTCAATTAAAAATATGCAATCAATAAGAACATGAAGTACAGAAATTCTTGTATTTTCTTGAGTTAGAGCTATAGAGAATATATGGATTATTTAATAGAATGATAAGTATATAACAGAATGGAGAATTTTTGAGAGGTTGGTAATGAGCTTGGAAAACGCTCGTACTCAAACTCTTGATAATTTTCTGACTTCACACAATGTGAAGGAAGGGGTTTGCAATTGGTTAAGGAAAGGAAGGAAAAACCTTCGGGTGCCCTTTATTGTTATTTTGAATCCTTTGTTATAATGTTTTTTTATTTCATATCTTCCTTTTTTATGAAAATAATCTTACCTTTGGTTTTCTTTCAAGTTTTCTTTTGAGTGATGACAATAACTTCTACATGTTCACATTTGGATTTCTTTCCAATAAATTTCCTGATGAACAAAAAGAAGGGATTCCAGGCATTCAAACTATTAAGGTCATTTGAGCCATTCCTTGTGACTCAATTTATTTATCAACATTGTTATTCTGGCATTTGGATTCATTTCCAATAAATTTGTTTAAAAAATAAAGAGTGCAGATGCTCAAAGTATCAAGGTCTGGAGTCCTTACCTTGTGAAGCGGTTTATTTATTTTAAAATTCTCACAAGCCATAGGCATCTGATGCAAATTTTGTGGTTTCAATATATATTGGGTACTTCATTTGCCATGTTTTTTCCCCTTGACTAAATAATAACTGATATCTGAACAATGCAAGATTTATGAGATCTTTGTATTCTATACTTTTACTTCATGGCTTTCAGATGATTTATTTTATATACTTGGTGGTCAATAGGTTACTTTCATTTCACCATAAAACCTTGCACGTTCAACTTCATCATAAGTACAAAGACATCTTATCCATGTTTATGTTTTCTTCCACATTCATATAGAAACATATGATTACTCATCACAAGCAATAACTATGAAGTTTGAGAACTCCTTGGTATCCATGTGCTCAAAGATGTATTAGCAAGAATCAAATTGGAACATTCTTGAGCGACTGCTTATGTAAAAGGGGATAAGGGCCACCATGTGTAAGGAATCAGAGACATGGAAGAGGGAGAAGAAGTAATTAGAGGAATCTACGAAACTCGAGGTAGTTTGAGATTCGGATGAGGAATATAGGTTCTGCATAAATATATGAAGCAGGATGAATGTGGGATTTGATTTGGATGGTCAAGATGATCGAAACTAAGCTGGCATAATTCAACTCAACTAGGCATTAACCCCAAACTAGTTAGGGTTGCTTACATGAATCCTTTTCCTCCATTGTGCTTGGTTTAGGGCCATACTCGATGTTGAGATATCAAGTACTATTTCGTCCCATATGATTTTCGGTAGGGGTGATCTTTGATCTTGATAGTCAAGAGAAATTGCTGGCGCTTGAGTGATATAGTCTTTGGTTCGGGAGTAGAGGGAGAGAACCATTGTAGATTCCAGCCGAGAAGACCAAGACAAGGAGAAGGATAAAGAATGTCATATATCTCAGGAGCTATATCAGTTCTCGATGAACAAGTCAGAATTGCCTTAACAAAAATGGATGGAATTGGACCTAAAGAATCCATTCAGGTTCGTTATCGATTAGGTATCAGTGGGAATTATCTCTATCCCTCTTTATTCTTTTTACATGTATCATAAAATTTCTCTTTTGAATTCATGTTCATAGTATGTGACTATAGTTTTATGCTAGTCGTCAACCTACAGCAACCCCCCTCCTTTATCTGGGCTTGGGACCAGCTATGTAGAAAGGTATTATACATTGGTGGAATTATTATCTAAACTAAAGTCAAAGGTCAAAATGGCTTGGGGCTGGAAATTTTATTTGTAATTTATGAAGTAATTTATGCATCGTATACAGTGGGATGTGACATGTGCAAGCATTAGATTTCATTCTTCCTTTACAGTTGCTTTCTATTGTTATGAAGTAATTTTTATGCTTTGGTAACAATTAATGCAGTTTGCTCCAAGGAAATGTTCAGAAAGGGGATGGGATGATCTTTTGTGTTTAGATTGTAGAATAGGAAAAGATATCAGATGAATAAGAGAGGAGAGAAGGGGTTTAGAATCCATAGTAACTAACCTTTCAAATAACTTCCACTGGGAAGGTCTCAACCCCTATATAGATAAAGCGATCTTTTCTTATTTCCAACCAACTCAAACCATATGTGAAACTCAAACTAGTTTCAGAATTAGATCCTATGGCTCTTCTAAACTTTGCCATAGATATAAAACCTTAACTTTATTCTACTTTAATCCTATTATGACCTATTTCCTATGGTACTCCAAAACTATGCTATAGATAGAGTGGTGCACCCTCTTGTGTGATTACATGAGGACCTCTTCGAACAACTTGATTTTGCATCAAAAATAGTAATCATGAATTCATAAATTGCATCATAGTTCTCATGAAAGCTCCTTTTTAGTGACTTAAACATTCCTTTTGTACTGATTTTGTATAAATCAGATTCCTTGTGCATTTGTATAACCATGGATTTTGGGTGATGCTGTTTTATGACTGTTGTTGTCCCTTCTCTTAATTGCAGGGGAGTACCATTGTCCTGTTTTGAACAAAGTTTTTACGGAATTTACTCATATAGTTGCTGTGAAAACTACAGGAAATGTATTTTCTTTTGAGGTAAGTTGTTTTTAGACAGGGATGTTTTTGACATATTGCTTTAACAAGTTTATCTCACTGCTCGCCTTCATGATGCAGGCTATTAAAGAACTAAACTTGAAAACCAAAAATTGGAAAGAGTTACTTACAGATGAGCCTTTCACTAAAGATGACTTGATAACAATTCAGGTAATTGGTTAGAAAGCATATGTTCTCTTCTTCCACCATGCTTATAACTGGATCAACTGTTAACAGTTTTCTGCTTGTGCTTTTCCAGAATCCAAATGCACTTGATAGCAAGGCACTATTGGAATTTGATCATGTTAAAAACAGTCTTGAACTTGATGATGAAGGTGTGGATCTAAATTTACATTGTTCTTGTGACTTCTGAATCTTTGTTTTCAGGAAATTGAGATAGATTTTTTCATTCATATCTTTCTTTTGTCAGACTTGAGGAGAATGAAAGAAGATCCATTATATAATATAAATATATCTGGTGATATCAAGCAAATGCTGCAGGAGCTTGGGACTGAGAAGGGAAAGCTAGCTGCACTTCATGGTGGAGGTGGGAGCAAAGCACAGAATGAAAGAGCTGCTGCACTTGCTGCTATTTTAGCTGCAAGAACTCGTGTCAAAGAGGACTCCAAGTCCAGTGCAAATGGAGAGTCTAAATCCACTCAAGGATTCAGTATTGTAGATGCAGCATCTGCTGCAGTTCATGGAAGAAGTGCAGCAGCAGCCAAAGCATCATCTGGCAATAAGACTGCAGCTCAGATTGCTCTACACATGGCAGGTGAAAGAACACCTGTAAATGCAAAACTTGTACGTCTGCTTCTCCTTTTTTTCTTTCTAAGGCAACTTTATTGGAACCTCTGTTGCATTCCTCACTTTAATTTTCCCATAAAATTTATAGAGTTGGTAAATTTCAGGTAAAAAGCCGTTTTACTACAGGGGCTGCTTCACGTTCTTTCACATCTACTGCTTATGATCCTGTGACAGAAAACGAATTCGAATATGTCAAAGTTGAAAAGAATCCGAAAAAGAAAGGATATGTTCAATTGCATACAACCCACGGAGACTTGAATCTGGAACTGCATTGTGATTTAACTCCACGGACGTGCGAAAACTTCATCACGCTTTGTGAAAATGGTTATTATAATGGTGTTGCTTTCCATCGAAACATTAGGTATGATCGATGACTCGCAAATTTCTTTTCCTTTTTCTTCTAATGTATGCACAAAGGAGGCTAATGGTTCATGTTGTGTAGGAACTTCATGATTCAAGGTGGGGACCCCACTGGCACAGGGAAAGGAGGGCAGTCCATTTGGGGTAAACCTTTCAAGGATGAGCTAAATTCAAAATTGCTGCATTCAGGAAGGGGTGTTGTTAGCATGGCAAACAGTGGTCCCCATACCAATGGTTCCCAGTTTTTTATTCTTTACAAGTCTGCAAATCATCTGAACTTTAAACATACAATATTTGGTATGGTTGTTGGTGGTTTGACCACTCTTGGAGCAATGGAGAAGGTTCCTGTTGACGATGATGACCGGCCCTTGGTGAGTAACATTCTTCAACTTTCTAGTTTGTTTTGTTTTTCTTTCCTTTTTTTTTTTTTTTTGGTTGAAAAAGGCAATTCATATAGCTCTAACGTGAGTATATCCTGCCAAATCAAGAAAAAGTAAAAAAGTACAATGGAGGGGGTATGTCTACTGCGGACGTCCAGAGGAAATCTATAATTTATTTCCTTGAATATTCATTAAAATCTATAATTTATTTTTCTGTTATCTATTATTTGAAGTTACTCTTTCCATTATTTATGTATCTGTCAGGGGTGCAACACACTCAACCTACTCTCAAACATTGCATATGCATCTTTTTCTCTTTAGAATTGAGGTGTCTGAATTTATTCAATATTTGTGAATTTCACTGCAAGATGTCACACAAGTGAGTAATAGAGTATCAATTTTCAACTTCAATATATTATTCTTCATCTATGAATATTTACTTCCTAGATATTGGCCGTATCATCTCACATTTGACTTAGTTCCGACGTCAGTAACAAATGCTTGTAGTTTGCACCAAATTGAGAATTACTGTAGATGTGTCTTTCTAGAATGTTTTTTTTCAGTGTTCATGTAACATATAACATAGTAAGAAGGTATTTTGGAAATTTTGGATGACTATAATGGCATGAAAATCTTTCTCAGAAGAAAGTGATGTTCTTACATGGCGATTTTGCTGTGACGTACCACTGACTTATAGGTGCATGTAATTGTTAAAACATGGACATTGTGCAAGTTAATAAGAGTTGTTTTGCGGAAGTTTTCATGCTTCTTAGAAACTACTAGCTGCAATAGGATGCAAGTAGTTGCACATTCAGTTAAGTTTAAAAATATTTTATCATTCCCATGATAAACCTTATGCTATCTATTGGTTCGGCTTTTGAGTTGCTGTTCACGGACTTCGGGTTGAATTCTCCATTAACATGAGTAACCTTTCAAGATGATTTATCACATGTTCTATGTAGGTCTTCTTACTTCTTCCTATCTTTTTTGACTTTTATTTCCAAATCTACATCTGAATCTGATGTTTTTATATGCAAATGAGAATAGATTCTTATGATATAATTGCTTTTGGTTTTGTATGCTATAGAATTGGCATTGTAAATTTATCCATCCATCATAACAAGAGAAAAGAAATCTTTTCTGAACACAGCCAGACTCCCTGCAACCCATTGAAGTGCTCAAGCAGTCTGTGGATAGGAAATGCGATTGTAGCTTTTGCATTTTCTTTGTCTTTCTATCACGAGTCCTGTGGAACTATGTTGAATTTTACCTCTTTCTTTCTCAAGTCTCAGCCCATTGTTGTACTTTTTGATATCCTGCTCAGTTAAATGGTGCCTTGTTCTGATCCAGGAGGAGATAAAGATAACAGGTGCCTCAGTTTTCGTGAATCCTTACACAGAACCAGATGAAGAGGGACATCAGGCAGAAGAGGAGAAGAAAGCTACTGATGATGATAGGGTAATTTCCATATCTCATATCTTTTTGAGGAATAATGTTTATTTCCTGCCGTAGGTTTATGATTTGGCTGGTCAAATTGTATACTTTTCAGGATAAGGTGGGTGCATGGTTTAGCAACCCAGGCACCGGAGTTACTGGTTCTTTTGGTGTGGGTGGCGGAGTGGGCAAGTACCTGAAAGCAAGGCCTAGTGGAACTGACAGCACAGCTGGAAATGGTGTGGGAACAGATGACTCGAGCAAGAAGAGGAAAGTAGAGGTCAAAAGTGTAGAATATAAAAATTTTTCTGGCTGGTAAAAAGGTTTCATGTATTATAAGCATGAAAATAGCAGATGCTAGCTGATGATGAGTCTACTGCTACAAGTGTAACCTTCTAAAATGAACTTAATCGTTGAAAAAGAGGATGGAAATGTTGTAGAAAGATGCACCAGTCATCGGCTTTCTGATTAGTGGAGGCAAGGATTCTTCCTCACGAGGCCTTGGCAGTGGAAATGGATTTCAGCTGCAGGTGATCTGAGCCATGTCACAGTAGGGGTATGATGCATGAGGTCACTCGTCCTTGTGTTGTTTTTATCACTGGAAAAGGTGCTTCTATTTGCTTTTTCTGTCTTCAACGAGAGTGCAATAAAGGGTGACCCGAACTGCTCATTTTCTTAACATGCCAGGTTGGTTAAGCCAATAATGAGATGACTGCATAATTTTTGGTGGATTGTGAATCTGGCATTCGTGGAACTGTTTCATAGTCCTTCAGTGTCTTCATGCTGATCTTAATGTTTGTATTACTTTTTTTTTATTTCGAACATTCAGTGGGAAAACTAATTACTACAGGCCCTGTATATTATTGGCCGATCCCTTCTATTTTCCTTACTCAACTTGCAGCAAGAAATAAACTTTTCGGAATATGCTCTCGAAATCTTTCCTTGGAAAAAAGCATTGATATTGTGATCCTTATATACCCCAATGGCTGCGTTCATTTTTTCCATATTAATTTTTATGTTTATTTCTGTTCTAGCCGATTTTGATAAATGACCAGATTATTCATCTGTAGACTATAGCAGTAACTTGACTGATTATTATGATTTTGGAATTCTAAACAAGATATTGTTGAGCTTATTTTTGGTTTGTGGAAGTTTATTGCAAGCATTAAAACACATGCCTTTCTTTAACCTTATGATCAGTGACTTGTAAGGTGTTTTTAATTATAGGCAAACAGTGCTGGTATCTGCTTCAGAAACCTTTCCCAAATCTCATTTCCTACCTTTGCAAGGGGTTATTATGCCCTAGAAAATCTGAGAGAGCTAAAGAGCTTTTGGGTGTCTGAAGTTTATCTTCTTGTAGGTCTTTATCCCAACCAATATATCATGGTGACTTTTAAATCATTGCAAACCCGGTGCTTTCCACCTATTATTCCTGTTTTTCCATCATCCAAAGCAATCCATGTACAGTTACAATCTAATATTTCTGGCATGGTTGTCTCACAAAAGTCATTGATCTCGTCGTGCAACAGCAAATGCTTTCTCTTTTTATCGTGTCAGCTGTCTCTTTCGGACAGCGATAAGCTTTTTCTCATCCCTGTGCAGCCTATAGAATTCAGTCGTCAGTCGTCAAGTTGGAAGCTCACCTGATGGTTTCATTTCCATGTTGTTGTGGGAGTCGCCCACTGATACAGTTTCACAGATGCTGGTTAAAAGATTCAAGGGTTGAGTCTATTTTTTCAGATGCTAGCATCCTCTTTATGAGATATCTTCCTGTGTGCTTGAGAGTTGCTAAGTAGAGGAAGGGAAGAACTCCAATTATTTGGTTCTTTTTGTCTTGGATAAGGAAATTTATCTTCAAGGACTGAGGTTAGAGAGGGCTATGGATGAGGACAAAGAAATGGATCACTGGTCACAAAGTCAACAGGTTGGACCACATATGGTAGCTTTTAGAGTGTGGACACCTTTTCCCTTGAGCAGCCTTTGTCCAATAAAATGCTAAGTAGATAGGAAAAGGAAGCCACGGATATGTACTCTTTGATATTAGATATGAATATGGTAGCTTATTAAGACAGGAATTTTTTCAATCATTTCATGAATCAGAAATGCAATCTGCTCTCACTAACATTAGTTGGAGGTAGCTAAATAGATGCCTATACGCACCACGCATGCATTGGTGTTAATGGTAGCATAAACTTAGAAAATTTGAGGACTGTTTTTCCAGAATCTAATAAAATCTAACAAGTGCTTTTCTTCACGAAACACCTCATGAGCTGATTCACGAATTCTAGATAGAATTACATGGCTCTCAACTTCATGAAATTGTAAAATCTATGTGTGCGCGTCTAGCGAGGGGGTGCAAATGGGTCGGGTCGATAGAGTCATGAGTGACCCCCGGCCCGACTTGGTTCCTTGTTTGGATTCCAAAGTGGGACCCAAATCCAACTCAATAAAAAATATGGTCAATGGAGTTGGGTCCACAACTAAAATTTTTGACCTAATGGAGCATTCGAATTGGGTAGGGTTGATAAATAATACGATCCTAACCCAAAAAGTCCGGATCCGGATTGGGTTAGGGTCACATATGGAGTTCTAAAGTAAAAGAGATAAATTTGGACAAGAAAAAAATCTAGCTCCATTGTAAGACATAATTATCTCTGTGGAAGCATGTATAACATATTCCGCATGATAAGCTTTTCCAACAAAGCTCGGAAAATAATTAAAAAGAGTTCTACAAGTCGAGCATTTCCTATGAATTATACGAATTATCATGTTTAAAGATATATAATAGACTGAAATAGAGCATGGATAGAATGCCAAGTCAGTGATGGTATCAATCTATAATCTAAAAGTCAAACTTCTTATATCACTTAGCTATCTAGTTTGCCATAATATCCCATATATCATGTGAAAAAAATCAGATAAAAAAACTTGGATTGGTGGGATGAGGACACCATTTATTTCAAACTTAATTAATTGATGATGGATGCCACTATTAAATGATTCTATAAATTCTGGCACACAATTCTAATGCTTTCAAGTTCTATGCTTTTTTTTTTCTATTGTATTGCGCATAGCTGAAGTTTATAAATGTAGTTTACAGATTTTCTATATACCAAGACCTAACATGAGTTAAACCATCAATTAAAATAAACTTGAATAACCTATTCTATGATTAGTGCTTTATAAATCATGGAGTAAAACAATGAACAAGGTCAAGAAATCTAAAAACAAAAGTAATTAAAGGTTCCTTCATTTAAGGTTTTTTATTTTTTAACCTGCTTTTCCTGTTAAACAATTTCATAATTAAAGCCTGTTCAATTATATGCTAATACAAAAACCACATAACTTTTATTAGATTGGGTTAGGTCGGGTGATAGGCCAGAAGGCCTAAAGCAGACCCATATAACAATTAGGGTGGATCAGGTCGGGTTAGATCAGATTCGAACTCAATAAATACATCATGACTTGAAATATGGAATAGGTCCAAATTTGGAATCCGACCCGGCCTCACGGATCTCTAAATCGGGTCTAAATCGGGTCTAAGTGGGTCGGATTGGATTAGCTCATGGATGAACTCGACTCATTTGCAACCTTATGTCTAGTAAAAGTCAAATAAGAGAACTCTAATAGATTTCAAGATAGAATTGTACATTTGATCTAGGTGGACATCTAAATAAGATTCAAACCAAACCCAATTTTAGTTTGCATTCTTAATTGCAGTTCAGAAGCTCTTTTCATAAAATTTTAGAATTATTATTTTTATTAAATTTTTATTTTTTATAGAGAAAAATGGGGTACTAGCAATGGAGCCAGTAAAGTTCAAAGTATAGCAATTTCATCAACAATGTAGAAAAATCATGCAAAAATAGAAAATCAGATAGACAGAGCTCGACACCGTCTACCCTTCACATGACCGCTTGTGATTTGTAAATAAGCTGATGTAGCAAATTAAATTTCGCACGATTTCTCCATATTATTGATCAAATTACCATATTATTAAACTTTTGTACCAAAAGTTCATGGTACAAAAATGTATCCTTCCCTTTTGTAACAATTTTATGATAGTGGACCTTATATTAGTTTAACAATTATCATATTCTATATTTGCAATCTCATCTGTTTATTTTAATGAAACAAAAACTATACATATATTTGAGAATAATGATGACAAGGTGATCTTTTTGATTTTAAAATTTAGACCCCACCTAAGTGGAAATGCGGATGAGAGAAAAAGATCCTCAGCAACATGCTAAAGTTCCACTGGCACTAGGCAGCAATTAGGTTTAATCCCCCCTTTTGTGAGCCAAATAACTAATGGCAATCAGCGACCATGATGTTTGAACAAATTCTAGCTTAGATTTAATAATTTATTTTAAAATTTTAAGAATAATTTTCCTAATAACTTGATATGGTCTTAATGGTTCTTGCTTTAGAATCCAAAATTAATCATTCTAGGTTACTAGGCTCTACATACACTCCCACAGCCCTGCTCCCAGAGACAGGTAAAGACTAAAGAGGGCCTTCCTCTCGCCATATATATATATGAAAAAAAAAAGGACTTCCAACTGTGCTTTAGGACAGGCCGGCTTTAAACACATTGAAAATTGATAACAAATTAAAAAAGCCATTATAGAAAGGAAAAAGGAGCAAAGCAGCAAGATTCCCTATAACTCTCCTGCCTAAAACCCAGCAAGCTCATGATTACACCCCATCAATAAAATAAGGTTCAGCAAAACCAAGCCACTTCATTGAAACAAGATGTAAAACTAGGAGTTGTCGCTTAAAAATACACAGTTTAACTGGTTATATGCCCGTGCTAATCCAAAATCCAGACTGGTCTCTCAATGATCGTTGAGCCATCGACATCTCATCTATATTTGGTAATTATAGCCCCTACTATCAGACACAAGAACCAAATGTACCCTACATCAACCCATTTCAAGTCCATAAAATTTAAACATTATGTTCGGTTAGTTGAATGACCTAATGAGAAGGCTTCTCTAAAGGACTAATAGAAATGAGGCCATTCATAAAATTAAAAAAAAGGTTAATGATTCTAATCAATTTATAACTATACACCAGTGTTTAACTTCACATCTAAAAGTCCCTTGCAAGCTACTCCTCGATGCAATTCTAGGTTGTCGCTAGGACTTCCAATTAAGATTTTCGGGTGCAGATTTAGATTGACAGTAATTTGAAGGATTTGTATTTCCTTCATTCTTTTTTTTTTTAAAAAAAATCTAGATTGGAGGAAGATTAGCCAAAATCAGGATGAGGGCACAATCAAACCTAGGTTATCAGTATTGAATATCCAATTATTTTCTAATTCAACCGGCGTGATCGATAACTTATAGAACCGAAATCTGAATATATAACTAATTTATATTAGATCTAGATCTTTTCACATTTAACTAGGTTAAGTTCAATTATGCAATTTTTTTTCTACTTTGATTGATGTTAAGATCAACTTTGAGCTCAAGTCAAAACCAAATTTAGGTTATACATGATATTCTCATCTTACATTATTCCTCGCCACAGGACATCATCATTTATATTATTTTTATTTTTTATAAAGTAAAAATTTCTTATCCAAAAGTTTCTTGGAAAGCTGTAACCAAAAAAATATAAAAATAACTCATGATATAAGTAGATTTGTTGGGGGAATGTGGTTTCCCCCCCAGTACATGGGAACCTCGTCACCAGAAAACCGCATAACGGCCGACCTTAGACGACCGAGGTCGGCGTCCGACCTCGGAACGTCCGATCCGGAGAGCTCCCGACCTCGGAAGTCCGTCTTCGTCGCCCACCTACCACGGCTGTGCCCTTCCGAAGTCCGGCCGGGGGCCATACCCTGCCACCGCCCCAGTATTTATTACGCATGATCTCTGCAAACCTGCAGTTCACTCAACAATTAATGCACATCTCCGACGCACTCAACAATTAATGCGTGTGGCTCCTATCATCTACGGATCTTCAGCTCTCCACGGCAAATCGGCTCAGCAGGGTCCCGTCGGCCGTGACAACTCTCTGACCCCAGCCTCACCTCCGACATCAATGCAATGAATCACCTGATCGCGTGCCAGACCAAGCAACGTGCTGAGTCGTACGACGGCCTCGCCCTATCACATCACAGGTAATCCGACCCCCCTATAAAAAGGGGACCCTTGCTTCCCGATGGGGGTTGGACTCAGAAAACTCAGAAAAAACTTACCTCCTTTCTTCTTTAAACGAAGTTTCCCCCCCTCTGACTTAAGCATCGGAGGGCCGGCGCCGGAAGACCCGGCCACCGGCTTTTCTGCAGGCACCCCGACGGAGGACGCCGCTCGCCGACGGATCGCCACCCACCTGTGCCCACCAGCAGCTCCCCCTCCTCAGCCGACGACCGCCCCCGGGTCCAATTTCCAGCAACAGTTGGCGTTAGAGGAAGGGACCGAGTCGCGATCATGAAGTTGAGAAGTAAGGGAGCCTCCAACATTTTCCGGCGTCCCCCGCAGAGTTCTGGACACTCCGTCCAGAATTCGCCTACTCCGGCTGACCCGGTTCCTCAGGTCCAGCCGGAGCAATTCAATATCCTGGTGCAGCAAGTCCAGGCCTTGGCCGCTGCCGTCCAAGGTCTGCGACGTGAGGAGGCCTCACCTACGCTCTCCCCACAGGCCCAGATCATGCTGGAGTTTTCTCCCAACGGCCCGATTCTCCAAGGCCAGAACCTTCATGGCTCTTCCAGGGCCAACAACGAAGGGCGAGCTTCCCCCAGAGAGAGCTGCCGGGGGGAAGTCTCAACAGAAGACCCCAACTCTCTGAAGCCGAGTCGGCTCCGGTCCACCGTGAGCTGGAGCAAACCACGGTGACGATTCCTCGGGTTGGGGAGCTCGACAGAAAAGTCGAGCACTTGGAGCGCCAGATCGAAGCGCTCCACAGCAAGAAGGCAAAACAGGAGGGGGATTTTGAATTTACCACCAAGTCCCCCTTCTCCCGCCAAATCGAGGACGAGCCGGTCCCCCCGAGGTTCAAGATGCCTCAAGTGGAGCCCTACAGCGGAGTTACCGACCCCCTCGATCATTTGGAGAGCTACCGAGCTCTCATGGCACTGCAAGGATCCTTGGAGGCCGTGCTCTGTAAGGCCTTCCCGGTGACCCTCCGAGGGACAGCTCGGCTTTGATTTTTCGGGCTGAAGCCGAGCACGGTATCTTCTTTCGAGCAGCTCGGCAGGCAGTTCGTTACCAACTTTGCTGCCAGCCGACGCCAGCGGCGGACGTCGGACTCCCTCCTAGATATCAAACAGAAGGAGGGAGAATCCCCCAAGGAGTATCTGGACCGCTTTACCGCCGCCACGTGGGAAGTCCGCAAGCTGGACTAGTCAATAGCCATGTCGCCCCTAAAAACTGAGGCTCGTTCCTACCGATTCCTCTTCTCTATCGAGAAAAGCTTCCCCGCCGACTTCACCGAGATGCTGGCCCGAGCTCGGAAGTATGCTAAGGCCGAGAAGGCTATCGCCTCCAGGCGGGGTGCAATCGAACCAGCTTCAAAGAAACAGAAGAAACGCCGTGAGGAGCGCGGCCGCCAAAGAAGCCGATCCCCCCGCCGAGAGAAGAACCTTCCCCGGCTGAGAAGCCCGCCTCGACAGCGGGGACAGCCTCAACAGAGGACCCCGCCTCAGCCAAGGTCCCCACCGCGGTCTCGGACATACCCGGGGAGGTACGAGAACTACACCCCTATCAATGCACCCCGAGCCGAAATTCTGATGGAAATCGAAGGTCGGGACTTCTTCCGACCTCCGCCTCCTATGCGGGATACAGGAGTTCTCCGCAATCCCAGGAAGTATTGCCGCTTCCACCGAGACCGCGGGCACGACACGGAGGACTGTTTTCAGCTCTGGGATGAGATTGAGGCGCTTATTCACCGCGGAGTACTCAATCGGTTCGTAAGGAACCGACGTGAGGAAAGAAGGCCAGTGGAAAATGCCACACCGTCCGAAAATCCGGATGACAATAGGCCTATCTCCGGCACTATCAATGTAATCGGAGGAGCCTCGGCTGGAGGATCAGCCCAAGAAGGAATCTCCCCGAAGCGCCCGCGCACTTCTGAAGTCATTTCGTTCTCGGATGAGGACTTGGAAAGGGTTGAGACCCCTCACGATGATGCTGTGGTAATCTCCATGATTGTAAATAAATTTGATGTAAAACGTGTCTTAGTTGACAATGGAAGTTCAGCCAATATTTTGTACTACCATGCCTACCAAAAAATGGGGTTATCAGAAGGCCAGCTTCGGAAAATTAATACCCCGCTGGTCGGGTTCACCGGAGACTCGGTCCCAGTCGAGGGCGAGGTCAGCCTTCTTGTTACGGTCGGCCTCGCTCCCCAGGAAAGCACTGTGAGGACGGACTTTCTTATGGTCCGTCTACCCTCAGCCTACAACGCTATCCTTGGGCGGCCAGGGCTAAATGCCCTCCGAGCCGTGGTCTCAACTCGCCACCTACTCATGTGATTCCCCACCAACCAAGGAGTAGGCGAGGTCCGCGGGAATCAGCTGATTGCCAAGCAGTGCTACATGGCGACCCGCAGAGTAAAGCAACCAACTGAGGCGCCGAGTCGGCGAAAGTCATCAGCAGGGGCGCCAACTCAGGCAACGGGCCCCTCGCTACCCATAGAAACCCTGGACGCAAGGGACGACCTCTGGAAGAAGCAAGTAAAGCCCGGTGAGCTTCTCGTTCAAGTTTCTCTACGAGAAAATTTTTCCGAGCTAACTGTGCAGGTCGGCTCCGGCCTTGGCACTCGCGAGAGGGATCACCTCATCAGCTTCCTGCGGGACAATGCTGATGTCTTCGCCTGGTCGCCCGCTGACGTGCCAGGAATTGACCCTGAGGTCATGGTCCACCGACTCCAGGTGAAGCCAACCTGCAGACCTGTGAAGCAGAAAAAGAGGGGCTCCGCCCCGGAACGACAGCGAGCCGCAGCCGAGGAAGTGGATAAACTCCTTAAAGCCGGTTTCATCCGGGTGGTTTCCTACCCAGACTGGCTCGCCAATATAGTCCTCGTAAAGAAGGCCAACGGAAAATGGCGCATGTGCGTGGACTACACTGACCTGAACAAGGCCTGCCCGAAGGATAGTTTCCCCCTTCCAAGCATCGACCAGCTCGTCGATTCCACCTCAGGACATCAATTGCTGACCTTCATGGACGCCTTCTCGGGATACAATCAAATCCGAATGGCGCCAGAAGACGAGGAGAAGACGGTCTTCATCACCGACAAGGGCACCTATTGTTACAAGGTGATGCCTTTCGGGCTGAAGAATGCTGGAGCCATATACCAGAGGCTGGTCAGCCAAATTTTTGAAGATCAGATCGGCCGAAATATGGAAGTCTATGTGGATGACATGCTGGTGAAGAGCGGAGCGGCGGAACGCCATGTAGCTAACCTCAACGAAACATTCTCCAAGCTCAGGAGGTACCAAATGAAGCTCAACCCAGCGAAGTGCGCGTTCGGAGTTACTTCGGGCAAATTTCTGGGTTTCATAGTGACCCGGCGCGGAGTTGAAGCCAACCCCGAGAAAATCCGAGCGCTGCAAGAGATGACGCCTCCGAGGACAGTCAAAGAAGTGCAGCGGCTTACCGAGCGGGTCGCCGCCTTGGGGAGATTTGTCTCCCGATCGGCTAAGCGCTGCCTCCCTTTTTTCAAAATCCTTAAGCGGCCAAAGGACTTCCTGTGGTCGGAAGAATGCCAGCAAGCCTTTGAAGAGCTCAGGCGCCTTCTGGCCTCTCCTCCGCTACTCACCAAGCCTCAGTGGGATGAGGTTCTTTACTTGTACCTGGCCGTCTCCCCGGTCGCAGTAAGCTCAGTCCTGGTCCGGAAAGAGGACAAGCTCCAGAAGCCAGTCTACTATATCAGCCGGATCCTCAGGGATGCTGAGACCCGATATTCTAAACTCGAGAAGACAATTTTTGCCCTTATCATTTCAGCTCGGAGACTCCGGCCTTATTTTCAAGCACATACAATAGTTATACTGACCGACCAGCCTATGAAACAAATACTGCAAAGGTCGGATCGTGCTGGGAGGGTTGCCAAATAGGCGGTTGAGCTCGGGGAGTTCAACCTTCAATACCGGCCCAGGCCGGCCATTAAAGCTCAAATACTCGCCGACTTCATCGTGGAGTGTACCCTGCCAGACGACCACGAGTGTAACAACCCCAAAATTTTTTTTTTATAAAAAGGGATAGAATAGTCCTTTAAAATTAATATAAGGGGTAAAATAGGAAAGAATCAAAAGATAATGGCATAGTTGTAGATGCGTTGAAGTGGTAAGGGTAAAATTGGAAGGAATCAAAAGTTAATGGCATAACGGTAGATATGTTGAAGTGTTAGGGGCAAAATGGGAATTTAATAATATTAAACAAAGGGTGAATAGTGTCTTGATGTGATTTAATTGGAGGGTTTGAGCTGGCTTTTGGAATGAAACCGAGAGAAAGAGGGAGGGGGTTCTCAGGCGTGAAACAGAGGAAAGAAAGAAAGAAAAAGAGAAGAAGAAGAAGAAGAAAGAAGAAGAGGAAGGGGATTCAAGGAGGAAAGGGATCCCGGTTGCACTTCCAGCTGAAGGGAAAAACGTAGATCTCCTTCCCCTCTACGCAAGGACCTCGATTTCCAAAAAGAAAAAGGTAAATATCCGTCCCTATCTAGTCTTTTGATGACATTAGGCTATACAAAGGGTGGATATAGTCTAGAGGGGTCGGATAAGGGTTGTAGAGGCGGTTAAAAGAGAAAGAATCGGATTTCGACAAATTTTTCCGGCACTACGGAAAAACTGTGTCGAAGTCCTAACTTCGACGAATTATTTAGGGGGTCAAACGGCCTCCGATGATGATGCATGTTATCTCTTTGGAATCCTCTGTGAGTGTAGAATGTTAGGTAAAAATTTCATCAAATTTGGAGTCCTGAAAGTGGATCAAAATCGGGATGAAGTAACCCACTGTCAGTTCGGGTTACTGTTTATCCGGGTGGAAAATAGGGGATTTCATGCTATAATAGAGTATTAAGCCTAGATCAAGCTAAAAGGGACCTTGTACTCATGCAAAGGAGTCCCTAATACACATAAATGGTGAGTTAATTAATTAAAAAGGAAAAGAAGAAAGAAAAGAAAAGATTTAGGGAACAGGGGAGTTGAATCAATTAAAGTTTCCTATGTTATAATTGGCACGTAGATTATAGCCCTTGATACAAGACTAAATGTATTGTAAATGCATGTCACAGTTGGGCAAGAAGCTAGGGAACAAGAGGAAGAAGTTCCCCACTGCCTGCTGTAGATTTTTGGAGGCGTATCAGGGCTGTGCCAGATTGACAGGTGAGTGGGAGTCATGTACTTTGCACCATGAGCTTCCTTAATTCATTTTCATGAATGTCGCCAAGTGTGAATTGATTCCACTTGAGCATATTGATTGATATTGTAGTAGATTCCTTTATAATCTTGATTCTCCATGCTTGATTATTCTATACATGCATTTGAGGAAACATTGAGAGGAATTACGAGGGGTTTATGAGTAATTAAATTGGATCTGAATTGTGAAATGACTTCTTTTGTAAATTGATTTCATTTCCTCTATTTCAAAGACTTATGAGTGGTAGCCTTGATTATACTCTTTATGAGTAATTAAATTGGATCTGAATTATGAAATGACTTCTTTTGTAAATTGATTTCATTTCCTCTATTTCAAAAACTTGTAAGTGGTAACCTTGATTATACTCTTTATGAGTAATTAAATTGGATCTGAATTGTGAAATGACTTCTTTTGTAAATTGATTTCATTTCCTCTATTTCAAAGACTTGTAAGTGGTATATTGAGTTGCATTGCACACCCTTGACCCCTCACTCCCAAACCTGATGTTAGTTTATGATTGGGTCGGAGTCGAGTGAGTGGTAGTCTTAATTATGCTCCTTTTAGTAGAGTATTGGGAGGGTGCATTATGGCATTCATGCATGGCTTGACAGTATCTGCAGGACACCTATAGTCGATGGGGTTGAACATCGGCCTTTGTGCACATAGTAGCCTTCTGGATGGGCGGAGCCCAGTCCCTTCCTAGGGGGGGACACGGCCCTAGGCGTAGGATCGGCCGGTCCTACGACTTATATTCTGCTTGCCGCCGGGCATAGTAAGACCCCGCGAGGTGCAGTATGGCTTTCCGCGGATGTAGAATTCCCGCGAGGTGCCGTTTAGTATGTAGATGTGAGATGGATTTCTGTTCTGGATACTGGCCAGCATTTATATGATCAGTGTGGTGTCTTATCCTGCATATGCATGTGACAGTAGGGAGTTGTTGCTGGTTCGCCTGGGGCGTAAAACCCACCTCCCGATAGCTGTCTAGCATTTATGTTATCGGTATGGTGTCTTATCCTGCATATGCATGTGACAGTAGGGAGTTGTTGCTGGTTCGCCTGGGGCGTAAAAACCCACCTTCCGACAGCTGTCTAGTGATGATTTACATATTGGTGTGGTGTCATATTCGATGTATGCATATGGCAGTAGGGAGTTGTTGCTGGTTCGCCTGGGGCGTAAAACCCACCTCCCGATAGCTGTCTTGTTGATGATTCAGCCTATTGACACCTGATTTATATGATTCAGTACTATGACCTGTTGAACATATTCATGAGTAGCATATATGTTGACTTGATTATTCCATATATGCTTCAGATGAGTTGATATTGATTGTGGTGATATTGATGATTTACTCCATATTCTTTATGTTGAGTTCATGTTCATCTTGTTATTGATCTTGAGATTTTACCTCGAGCCATGATTATATCTTGTCTCATGTGCATAGTACTCTCTACTCCACTCACTGAGTATTTATATACTCACTCCCCAGTTTGATGTTTTTGATTGCAGGAAAGGTATTGTATAGAGAGGAGCAGGATTAGTGGTTGCCTGCTAGCTGTGCCGCTCCATAGTATAGTATAGTATAATGTAGATAGAGGTTCATACCTTTTGGTGTATTATAAACCTTCTATTGTATATAGTGCATAGTTACAGTCATAGATCCTGTTGTGGATATGGGTTTGACCATGGATGGATTAGGAAGCAGGTATATATATATATGTGTGCAGATGAGTTATATGCCTGAGATGATGTATTGCTATATATTGTCCAGGTTTATTATGTGACAGATTATGTGATTGCTGCTCTGACAGGTAGTGTGTTGTATGTATTGAGATAATCCTGACAGGTCACTATAGGAAAAGTGATCATTTTGTGCATGCATCATGCCAAATTTTTTCAAGATTTATTGATGATTGATAGGTAGTAGGGTTCTACGCGGTGGCTGGTGGCCTTATGCCTACCCGCACCCTAGGACCGTCGCGGCGGCCCGCCGGAAATGGGGCGGGGGTCGTGACAACGAGCTACCGCTTACATCTACAGAGGGGACCCTGAGGTTGCCATGGGTGCTATATTCGGACGGGTCCTCGGCTTCGGGGGGTAGCGGAGCTAGACTCATCCTCACCAGCCCAGATGGAGTGGTGGCTGAGCAAGCCCTACACCTCGAGTTCCCGGCCTCAAACAACGAGGCAGAATATGAGACGCTCATTGTCGGACTCAAATTGACGAAAGAACTGAAGGTGGAAGATCTAAAGGCCTTTAGTGACTCCCAGCTGATAGTAAGCCAGGTCCAGGGAGACTTCGAAGCAAAAGAGCCATCGATGCGGAAATATCTCCAAAAAGTGCGGGAACTCACGTCCGCCTTAGGTTCCTTCAGCATCCAGCACATTCCCAGAGCGGAGAATCTCAGGGCGGACCAACTGTCTAAACTGGCGACCTCCCGCACGAGCGAGCTTTCCAAGGAGACGGCGCTCGAGTATCTTCGAACACCCAGCACAGAGGAACCTGAACCAACCATGTGCATCGACCTCGAGCCAAGCTGGATCGACCGGTTCGTCCGCTATCTCCAAGACGGAACCCTCCCTCACGATGAGATGGAGGCCCGCCAGATCAGGCGTCAAGCTTCCCGGTATGTCCTATATGAAAACAGGCTCTACCGTCGGTCATTCACCTCTCCTCTCCTTAGATGTCTCCGCCCCTCGGAGGCGGATTATGCCCTCCGAGAGGTCCATGAAGGAATTTGCGGAAATCACCTGGGAGGTCGGGCGCTAGCCTATAAGATCCTGCAGCAAGGATATTTCTGGCCCACGCTCCAGAAAAACGCAACAGACTTCGTTCGGAAGTGTGACCGGTGTCAACGGAACGCCAACATCCAGCGCCGACCTTCGGCCCCGCTAACCTCAATTATCGCCCCCTGGCCGTTTGCCCAGTGGGGGATCGATATTCTGGGGCCCTTTCCCCTGGCCACCGGGCAAAGAAAATTTTTGGTCGTCTACATCGACTACTTCACCAAATGGGTTGAAGCTGAACCTGTGGCCCGGATTACCGAGCAAAAGATGCGGGACTTTGTTTGGAAGTCCATAATCTGCAGATTCGGACTCCCCCGTATCCTTATATCTGACAATGGCCGGCAGTTCGACAACGTCCACTTCAGAGAATTTTGCTCCGAGCTCGGCATCGATCACCGCTTCACTTCGGTCGCCCATCCTTAGGCAAACGGGAAAACTGAGGTAACTAATCGTACCATTTTGCAGGGACTCAAGGC
The DNA here is from genome assembly GCF_051530095.1 of Phoenix dactylifera. Lineage (NCBI taxonomy): Eukaryota > Viridiplantae > Streptophyta > Magnoliopsida > Arecales > Arecaceae > Phoenix > Phoenix dactylifera. The sequence goes on along the minus strand of NC_143204.1, from coordinate 13,960,867 downwards.
TAGGCTTGATCGATCCAAAGGACAGTGGGTTGAGGACTTGTACAACGTCCTCTGGGCATACCGGACAACGTTCCGATTGCCCACTGGAGAGACCCCCTTCAACCTGGCATATGGCATGGAGGCTGTCATCCCGCTGGAAATCGGCCTCCCCTCTTCAAGGGTGGAGCACTACGAGCCCGACTCCAACTCTTCCCGGCTCAGAAATAATCTGGATCTCGTCGAAGAGACACGAGAGGTCGCCTGGGTCCGCATGGCAAGGTACCAGCAGAAAACGGCCCAGTACTACAACTCCAGAGTCAAGCCCAAGCTCTTTAAGGTGGGGGACCTCGTCCTTAGGAGAGCCGAGGCTTCCCAGCCAACCGAGCAGGGAAAGCTCACCCCAAACTGGGAAGGGCCATATCAAATCTTCCGAGTACAACGACCCGGAGCATACAAGTTGAAATCTCTCGAAGGGACTCTTATTCCGCGAAGCTGGAACTCCGAGAATCTACGGATGTATTACCAATAAAACCCCAAGGGATTCTAGGCAATCAGGAACATGGATTCAGTCTCCTCTTTATAATGATTCGTCTCTTTACAATGATTATGATTATCTCTTCTAATATTGGGTCGTTTGTGATCCTCAGATACCCCGATTAAGGTCGAGATGCCCCAAGCGTCGACCGTAGAGTCCCAAACTCCCTCGACCTCGGGAAGCATTGCAGGTCGATAGAGCGTTCCCAGACCCATCGACCTGGCGCACGATTCCTCGACTAAGGCCGGGATGCCCCGAGGATCGACTGTAGAGTTCCAAACTCCCTCGACCTCGGGAAGCGTTGCAGGTCGATAGAGCGTTCCCAGACCCATCGACCTGGCGCACGATTCCTCGACTAAGGTCGGGATGCCCTGAGGGTCGACCGTAGAGTTCCAAACTCCCTCGACCTTGGGAAGCATCGCAGGTCGATAGAGCGTTTCCAGACCCATCGACCTGGCGCACGATTCCTCGACTAAGGTCGGGATGCCCTGAGGGTCAACCGTAGAGTTCCAAACTCCCTCGACCTCGGAAAGCGTCGCAGGTCGATAGAGCGTTTCCAGACCTATCGACCTGGCGCACGATTCCTCGACTAAGGTCGGGATGCCCCGAGGATCGACTGTAGAGTCCCAAACTTCCTCGACCTCGGAAAGCGTCGCAGGTCGATAGAGCGTTCCCAGACCCATCGACCTGGCGCACGATCCCTCGACTAAGGTCGGGATGCCCCGAGGATCGACCGTAAAGTCCCAAACTCCCTTGACCTCGGGAAGTGTCGCAGATGGATGGAGCATTCCCAAACCCCCTCGACCTCGGGGGGCGCCATCGGGTTCATAAGAAGCCCAAGTTCCCTCGACCCCGAGCCAAAAAGTGACTCCGAAGGATGGCTAGGAAACAAGGCAACCCACTCCGCTACAAGGTGCGCAATTTTAGAGGTGCAAAAGGTACATCCGCTTGACGCCCGCCTTGTTACATTTATCTATCTGCGTATTGCCAGCGAAATCCCGATTGAGATCGGGACCTTATCCCGACCGAGGCCGGGTTGCCCCTACAAGTTGATTTAAGACCAAGGTCCCGCAGACCTCATGCATGCTCTATCTACCGATAACCACCATGACAACTCATGTAAACCCTCGTAAGGGCCCGATTCGGCCCCCATACGTCGAGACGTCGATCTCGACCCATAAAAATAACCCCGACCCGGGACGTGCCGACTAAGCTTAAAAAGGCTGAGGTACCCTCTACTGACCCCGACCCCGCTCGCCGGAACCTCGGTAAAACCCGAGGGCAATAATCATGAAAGCCCTGGTGATGGTTTGACCACTGGCTCACGCTCTCCTTCAGGGAACAGCCCTAACCACAAGATCGAGGCGCCGCCCCATCGGGCCCAGGGACCCCATCATGAGTTCGCCGTATGAAGTAATCTCGGAGAGCCAAAGGGCGCAACCTCTATTATAAATGCTTCGGGATGCGTAAGGACGTAGACCCCATCATAAGTTCACCATATAAAACGACCTCGAAGGGCCAAAGGGCGCAGCCTCCGTTATAAAGGCTTCAAGACGCGTAAGGAAGCAGACATGATCCAATCCCCCTCGGCCTCGATAAATATAATAACGACTTCTACTTCCCGCATCCGAGCTCGCAAGCGGCTCGAACTCGGAAGTCGGGGGGTAGTGTTGGAGGAATGTGGTTTCCCCCCCCAGTACATGGGAACCTCGTCACCAGAAGACCGCATAACGGCCGACCTTAGACGGCCGAGGTCGGCGTCCGACCTCGGAACGTCCGACCCGGAGAGCTTCCGACTTCGGAAGTCCGTCCTCGTCGCCCACCTACCACGGATGTGCCCTTCCGAAGTCCGGCCGGGGGCCATACCCTGCCACCGCCCCAGCATTTATTACGCATGATCTCTGCAAACCTGCAGTTCACTCAACAATTAATGCACATCTCCGACGCACTCAACAATTAATGCGTGTGGCTCCTATCATCTACGGATCCTCAGCTCTCCACGGCAAATCGGCTCGGCAGGGTCCCGTCGGCCGTGACAACTCTCTGACCCCGGCCTCACCTCCGACATCAATGCAATGATTCACCCGATCGCGCGCCAGTTCAAGTCGTACGATGGCCTCACCTCCGACATCAATGCAATGATTCACCTGATCGCGTGCCAGTCCAAGCAACGTGCTGAGTCGTACGACGGCCTCGCCCTATCACATCACAAGTAATCCGACCCCCCTATAAAAAGGGGACCCTTGCTTTCCGATGGAGGTTGGACTCAGAAAACTCAGGAAAAACTTACCTCCTTTCTTCTTTAAATGAAGTTTCCCCCCTCTGACTTAAGCATCGGAGGGCCGGCGCCGGAAGACCCGGCCACCGGCTTTTCTGCAGGCACCCCGACGGAGGACGCCGCTCGCCGACGGATTGCCACCCACCTGTGCCCACCAGCAGCTCCCCCTTCTCAGCCGACGACCGCCCCCGGGTCCAATTTCCAGCAACAAGATCTATATGCATAAATTTAATTTTGCTATCCCATTGTTTCTATTCCCAAACCTAGGGCAGTGCTTCCATCCACAGTTGACGGTGTACAGTGGCATCAATTCCCTGGATGTTGAAGGGGGAGGTCATGGTGGCACGAGAAGCAAGAGAAGACAAAACCGTCCCATTTTTTTTTTTAGTGCTCTATTTGGTCGCAAAACCAAGACAAATGAATGATGATGTCCACGTACTTTCGCTTCCTTGGATTGAAAGGAAAGCCTCCACAAAGACAGCCAAGAAGCCATTCATAAAACATTATCCGCTTCTTATGTCAGACAAAAGACAGGAAGAGCTCCAACCAGGGGGATTTTGAAAAATGATGCAAAGAGAGAGAACAAAAGGAGAATGAATGGAAAAAAGAAAAAGATTAGGAACCCCTTTCAAGGGACAGCAATTATACCTATCCGAGTTTCTTTAGTTATTTGAGTTCATGGTGGGAAGCCTCTTTCTCCGTGACAACTTCTGAACATGGTTTCATTTTTGACGTGCCAAGAGAGTTGTAGATCATTCAATTGCTCTTGCACTGCACCAAATTTGAAGGGCTAGTTCTTGCACACAAATCGTTTGGTAGATTATGTCATAATAGCAAGCTTTTTCTGTAGGTCATATCGCATCATCTTTTACATTGGATTTTAATGATCTCCTTGATTATATTATTCTCTTTGGTGAAAGGTTTTGTAGAGTAAAAATTTGTAAAGAAGCTGAACAGGTAATTTGATCAAGGTATATAGAGCAATATGATATACAATAAGAAGTAGAAATCCATGTGTAGATTTTCTAATCAAGACTTAAAGATGTTTCTCTTTAGCTCTCTTCTTGCGCTTCAAATGCCAAAACGGCAACTTCAGCCAAAGCGGTCCATGTCGGACGTCATTGGGTACAAGGATCCTACTATGCAATTTAAAGTCTACAAAGACAAATGCTAAAGGTTCCCTTCTACTTCTTCTTCTTTTGTTTTTCCATTTCAGTTTATGTTTGTAAACCACCAAGTATATATGGTTCCCCAATAATTCCTTTATCGCCTTCAACTTTGGGTCTATTATGAAATACTCAAAATATTATGTCACCCTTATGAATTAGACATGCATCCACCTTTACATCTTCATCACTACTACGCTCGTCGTGCCTTTGTGCATTGACCATTGACATTTTGATCCATGCAATGGAGTCAATCTCACAACATGTTACATGATGTATGAAGCTATTAGCCTCTTGGGAATAGTCAACATGAGTATGTTGCTGCCCTAAATTGATGCTAGAAGACATTATGCTCCATTCTCAGACTTTTTGGGCAGGGATCGATGGATTAAATATACAAGGCAGTGATGTGTGAAAGTTTGTCATAATCTTATTGACGCTACTTAATTCACTCATGAGAGGAGGGAACCTCATCTTCAAACAATTAATTTATACATTATAAAAAAATATGGCTAATGATTCAAGGAAATATGATTGTCCATTCCATGTTACATTTAATTGTTCGCTACATCATTTAAGATTAGCATTACCATCAAACTTCATGGCATATTTAATTTTAGATTAGACTTCGTAAGAAGCCCTTTCACCATTATGGGACCTTGGACTTAGCTTTCTGTATCTTGTCAACCACCTTCATTTGGCTTCCACAAAATCTTATTTAGTCCTCTTCTTATTTTCAAGCAATATAGCACCTTTATTTTTTTTTTGATGTAAATATGTACCACCTTATCTTTTTGGATGAAGATATATGCCACCTTAATTAATTACCCTTCAATTCCATTTCAAACAGATGTTAAGGCTCAAATCTAACATAACTTGCACTTTGCTAAATATATAGTTTTGTCCCTAACATTTTCTAAATTAGACTTTGGTTTTGCTCATATTATGTGAGTTCACCATCTGTATGTTTGAACATTAAACAGAAATAATGCTGAAAATTAGTTGTTTCGCAATCCATTTCTAAAATTCAAATCATATCATATGCTTTACTCCACTTCATCCCCGCCTTAGTTTATACAAGTAAATTTCTATTCTCGAACTCTAAAATCCATGAGATAATGTTGAAATAAGTTGTTTCCTGATCAAAATCTAAATTACAAACTCAGATTAGAATGTGTCAATCGTTTCATGTACATGCATTACTACACTCTGTTCCCATGCTTCAATTATACTATTAAAATTCTTATTTGTTTTGGAGTTCTTCTAAACAAAAAGGGTACACAAAAGACAATTTAACAAAAAAAATTAATGTAGATATCTTATTCGGATTATATGTAATGTCTTTAGCACAGCAATATCCATCACAATTCAACTATCCTTTCGTGAATTACATTTCAGCATGACCATGTTCAGATCTCTGTCCTCTATTTTCCGTTAGAATTCGAGCTTAAGATCCAATCGGTGGTCCCATGAGCTGCAGGAGGTGCATGGTGAGTTTGAAATGGCCATTGGTAGCCTAGGGAGACATGCAGAACTTTAACCCTAGGTGCAGAATACACCCAAAAAACTTGGTGGATGGTCCTTGGCGGGACCTCCATTTGTAAATTAGACCCATATCATTCTTCTTTGCAATATTATTAAAATGGTCAGCAAAATTGAGAACCAGGTATTGGTTATTCCACATATTATATTATAACAACATAAACTAATGCTTAACATGGGAAAAGGAGCAAAAGAATGCCGAAGCATGGGCAGGATTTATGAGAGCCAAGAAGGGATTAAGGGGGCAAAAGAATGTCTCGAGAGCTGCTGGTGGGTTTGATGATTGAGCTGATGCACGCTCTCCTGCTTTTCTGACGTCCCCCCTCCCCTTGGCACGCCTAATATTCCCCTCTCTCTCTCTCTCTCTCTCTCTCTCTCTCTCTCTCTGACATGCATATGAGATTGAGAGAGATAGAGAGAGATGAGAGAGAGTGAGAGAGAGAGTGAGAGAGAGTTCCTTCATCTCAGAAAAACAAGGCATACCTATCTTCCTATCTTGCAAGGAGCCCGGCCATCTGCTGCCCATCCAAGGTTGTTCTTTTTTATTATACATTTATATAACAAGGGAAGGCCCACATCAGTCACTTCATTGGCAAATTAGCATAAAAGAGAGGCAAAGCAAAGCAAAGCAAAGCACAGAAAAAAGGGATCTCCATTCCCCCACTCATATCCGTCATCGATCGCACCAAAAGCATTGGCCTCTCCAAAAGAAAGGGCACCACCGTCCACCCCCACCGCACCATCACCCCCATTAAAAAGCATGCAGTCACCACCCACCACAGACTCCACCCTTCTTCCATCCCTCCTCTCCAAGTTGAAGCCTCCCTTAGCTCAATTCCGACCCCAAGATCCTCCTCCTCTCCCTTCTCCTTTTCAACTCCCTCTCACCCTCCTCTTCTCCTCCCTTTTCTCCACCCTCTAACTATTATACTCTCTGATTTCCCCCCCTCTCTCTCTCTCTCCCCCTTATCCATCTCTATGTGAAGAGCTGGTTAGATGGATACGTTGTTTAGATTGGTGAGCCTCCAGTCATCAGATCAGCAATCCTCCTTCAACTCCAACCGCACGTCGAGTAGCTCGAGATCCTCGAAAGCCCACCACCACCACCATTTCCTCCACCACCCCTTCCAAAACCAAGAAGAGGAGCTGTACAAAGAAGAATGTGGAAACAATTACCACCTTTACATGGATGAAGACTTCTCCTCCTCCTCTTCTTCCAAGCACTTCCACCCTCAACCTTCCACCACCACCACCACCACCACCCCGGCTCCCTCGACCGCCGCCACCACGCCGACCGCTTCCACTGCCCACGCACTCTTCGAGCCGGCCGACTTTTCCTTCCCACCGGACCTTAATCTCGATTTCGCCTCTCCGACCTCCTCTTCATCGGCCGCTGCCGCCGCCGCCCCCGGCGCTGGCGGAGGAGGGTGGGCTGCGCAGCTGCTGTTGGATTGTGCGCGGGCGGTGGCCGCCCGCGACTCGCAGCGCGTCCAGCAGCTGATATGGATGCTGAATGAGCTAGCGTCGCCCTACGGCGACACCGAGCAGAAGGTGGCGTCGTACTTTCTGCAGGCGCTCTTCGCCCGGCTGACCTCCGCCGGGGCCCGCACGCTCCGCACCCTCGCCGCCGCCTCCGACCGGACCTGCTCCTTCGACTCCACCCGCCGCACGGCCTTGAGATTCCAGGAGCTCAGCCCCTGGTCCTCCTTCGGCCACGTCGCCGCCAACGGCGCCATCCTCGAGTCCTTTCTCGACGCCGCCGCCGGTGGCGGGTCCCAGACGCAGCGGCTCCACATCCTCGACCTCAGCAACACCTTCTGCACCCAGTGGCCTACTCTCCTGGAGGCGCTCGCCACCCGGTCGTCGGACGACACCCCGCACCTCTCGATCACCACCGTCGTCTCCTCCGCCTCGCCGTCGGCCGCCGTCCAGAGGGTGATGAAGGAGATCGGGCAGAGAATGGAGAAGTTCGCGCGGCTCATGGGTGTGCCGTTCAAATTCAACGTCATCCACCACGCCGGCGATCTATCGGAGCTCGACCTCGATCGCCTCGACCTCCAGGACGGCGGCGGCGCGGCGCTGGCTGTCAACTGCGTCAACGCCCTCCACGGCGTGTCCCCCGCCGGCCGCCGGCGGGACGCGTTCATCGCTTCCCTCCGCCGGCTGCAGCCGCGGATCGTGACGGTGGTGGAGGAGGAGGCGGACCTCGAGGCGGCCGGCGGCGGCGATGGCGGAGGGGAGGAAGGGGAGGAGGGGTTCTTGAAGGGGTTCAGGGAGAGTTTGAGGTTCTTCTCGGCCTACTTCGACTCGCTCGAGGAGAGCTTTCCGAGGACGAGCAACGAGAGGCTGGCGCTGGAGCGGGCGGCGGGGCGGGCGGTGGTGGACCTGGTGGCGTGCCCGGCGGCTGAGTCGGCGGAGCGGAGGGAGACGGCGGCGGGGTGGTCGCGGCGGATGCGGGCTGCGGGTTTCGTGCCGGCGGCGTTCAGTGAGGACGTGGCGGACGACGTGAGGGCGCTGCTGAGGAGGTATAGGGAGGGGTGGTCAATGCGGGCGGCGGAGGAGGCGGAGGACCCCTGCGGCGCCGCTGCCGGAATCTTTCTCGCGTGGAAGGACCAGCCTGTGGTATGGGCGAGCGCGTGGAAGCCATGAAAGATGGCGGGAGAGGAGACCGAAAGAGAAAAGCCAAAGCCTAGCCATTGGCACGTGCGGTGGAGCGGGAGTGTTGTGTTTTAAAATGGCTCGCACGTGGGAACTGGAAACCAGGGCCGAGGAAGGAGAGCGGGGAAGAGAGAGAAGGACGGAACGCAATGGATGCGCGAGAAAGAAAGGAGGAAAGAGAAAAGGAGAGAATATTTTTAATTTTTATCACAAGATATTGTCATCATGACGGCTATTATTCTCTCCCTTGTTTCCATAGTTTCTTTTCATTTTTTAACTTTGCTTGTGTTTTGTATGTGAGTCTTATATGTGATTTTGGTTGTTTGTATAAGACTCGCAGAAAGGTTTCGAGAATTCAGATAAAAAAAAAAAAAAATTCTTTAAATAACCCCTTACAAAATTAGCTCTTTCATGAACTTGAGTCCACACGTAAAAACCAGTTGGTCAGAACATTAAACGGCTGCTGGCTTTGGGAAGCAAGTTTTCTACTTTAATCTAAGGTGATTTGTTGACATTTTAAATTTTGTTATGGGCTTAAAACTTTAAAAAAAAAAAAAAAAATCAAGAGAGAAGAGAGGGTTCATTGGAGTTGGTAGTTTAGTGATGACAAATAATCATAAGAATTGAAAAAATATTAATGTCTAGATTGCCCTTACATTATTATTTCTAAGAATGAGTATGTATAGAGTGTCCAAGATGATGTCATTGCAACCATAGAGACCTTCTATTCCATGCATGGTTACAACTATATAACAATTGATCGATATTTTGTTCCAATCCAATGCTTACAATGGATAGGTATTCTGTTAACGTTATCCAACAATCCTTGAAGCGATGAACGGCCAAATAATTAATATTCAAAAGTAACGAAGATTTTATATGCTAATTATTAAAAGTGCTTAGTGGATTGTGATAAGAAAACTAGATTAAACAATAGGGATAGGTATCTGTCGTTGAGAGGGTTAGGTGATAAGGTGATATCAGTAGAAAGAGGGCTATTTATAAAAAGAAAGGAAAGAAAAGCCTTTATATAGATCATAGGTAGATATGGAAGGGGTCGTTATCTCGTGAGGTAAGAGCGGTCGGGGAGCGAATCTTAGGACGAGTGCTGCTGGAATCTAGCAAAAGATGGTGGTGGGGGTGGTGGGGGTGGCCCCATTTTTTATCTTTTCCCCTTTTTCTTTCCTCCTGAGAGGAAAGAGTGTGATGGATGGGAGCTGAACTTTTGAGGCTTTTGGGCGCTATGCCCACCACTAAAGCGTGGGGGTTTCATGATGTCCAGGGTGGAGCTTTTGGGCCACCAGAGGTGGACAGAGATAGTGGGAACTCCTTTTGAGAGAGGGCAGGGGACTGGTTTTCTTTTCATCCTACTGTTCTATTTAGATCTCTTTCCAACATGGTTGTTTGATGAGACGCCCAAGCTTGTCCCCTCTTGTTCCTTAAACATGCCCACTAAATAATTATTCATGTCATGCAAATAAAGTGAAAAAGAGCATGCTAGATCTACACGCGCAGACAATAACTGCCTGCATGAATTTTGTGCCTCAACTCAAAGCTCTCCGCTTGACCCACATTATAAAGGAAGCCATACCCAGGCCCTGCCGAAAAGAAGCTGTAGGTTTAGCACTGCTCAAGACAAGAAACACTAAAAAAAGAGGAGCTGAAAGAAACATCTTTTCTTTGTAGCAGTCATTCTGAGTAAAGGAGAGTCAAAATGATGCGGGGCACAGAGAAAGGGAGATTTCGGTGCTTAGGTCCCCCCGGTGCACTTGTATATTTTAGTGTGAGTTCATCGGAAGCTAGAATGTCATTTGTTAACGAGCATTATTTACTCGAGGTACGAATGGCGCCTGATGAATTTCCGGAAAGAAGCAAAATTAACGAGCATTTATTAACGATGACTGTAGTGAAAAGGTTAAGCAGCCAGCCCTAGCTTCCCGCTTTGCCCGATCCGAGTTATTACTAGAAGGAGTGTTCTTTATCTCTCGCGAAGCCAGAAGAGTGCCTTCCCTCTATATTGTGACATGAAGATGAAGGTGTTGCCACTAAATTCTGCACCGAGATCAGCGGCTGCTTGGCATACTCGGAGGTTGGTATGAACCGAAGAGAAGTAAGGTCGGATGTGGCTGAGGTAAAAATAAGCTGAATGTCGCCGAGGCCAATCTGCAGGAAGTCCGCTTGCCGAAAGATTTTTGATGGAGATCCTCCGATGTTTAAGTCAGAATAGTAAAACAACAGTATAAAAGGGAGAAAATTTATGAAGTGGAATCTCAAAAAATGAATTTACTTGAGGATCCTCGGGCCACCCCTTTATATAGGGTAGTATGCTGATCTTGTTATCTTATTTGGCGTGACGTGTCTTAACTGTATGGTAATGATTAGTTGCATGTTAATAACGTAGTAATCATCCCACCTGAGCAGCACGCGGTGGCAATTACGCTGTTCATACATTGGCTGCAATATCGCCATAACTGCTGGTCTTTATTAGCACAAGTAGATGACACATTGGTTTTCATCGAAGTAGTTCACCTTGGTTAATACCAAGGTGAAGAAGGTCGGTCTAAGCCAAGGTCAAGATGTCCAATATTTCTCCCATCATTTGCCCCCCATTTCTGAGGCCAAACCGAATCTTAGTTCAGGTGATAGACGTTGTATCATCATCTTGATCGAAGACAAGATATCTAGAATAGAGTTTTAATGCATCGATTGATCTTCTCAAAGTACCATCATATCAGAACTGTTCTGAGATGTTATTATTTTGGAGTTTTCGTGAGGTGCTAGCTCAAATCACTCTTTGCACGCTTTCCAACTCAATGTGGTCCTTATGGAGTGCGTACTTGGTTTTAGCCATTGTCTTTTAGTTTGGAAGCTGATTGGTATACCACGTCAATGTAAATCATGGTCTTTCGGTTTTCTACTTAGGATGGTTGGTATTGCCGCTAGGAATCAGTTCGACCTAGGAGCTGAGTTAACAAGGTCGTCGGAGATCTCGATTCACCTCTGTGGTTATGACCCAATGGCCGCTTGCCTCAATCGGTGATGATCCTAATGCCGAGTGCTTCCAAGTCGGCGATGGATGGCAGAGGAACTATTTCGATTGTCGCTCTGACATTGGCTCCAACCTGAAACAAAAAAATAAAAAAGTCCACCTATTGGAGTATGTTCGGTAAGGAACTCTCTGATACCTAAGTCGAGGAGGAGGCCTGAAAGGAGCAGAGAGATACCGTAAGAGAGTCGAAAGAGAACTTACCTGGAGGGTCTCAAGAAACACAATATATGGGATAGGAATGGAGCTTGCTGCCAAGTAGTTTGAAGCTATATGCTAGTTCACATGAACGTATCTCACCAATAAATCATATCTGCACTTCTGAATCATGGAGATTTGCTCAAGTATTATATTTTTTAGGAAACATTAGCGATCATGGCCGAGTTGTTGCTAGTTGGGGGGGAGAGTTTGAAATACAAAGGACTCTCCATGAGTCTTCTGGGTTGGCCACGTCGCAAGTTTTGAATAGTCAGCCTACATCTAGGTGGCAATCTTTTATTGGTCGATTTGCCTTGTCAACTAAGATTGATTCAGAGATATGTCATTTGTCCCCTACTTCCAAGGCCGATGTAACTTGATCGGCTCAGGTGAAGGAAGCAGTTTTCCTCGAATAAAATTGACCAGCCGAGGCGAGCTACGAAGCCGATTAGCTGAGCTATCTTGTTAGCTTTGAAAACCTTCTAGAGATGGCGTTAATGATTGCGTGCTAGCATCTATTCTTCCCGAAGTGGTATTATTAGTGGCAAGATTTTTGGGGGTAATGATTGGATGCTTTGCTAGTAACAATCCTAGAACAGTTTAGAATCGAACATTTGGTCAACACGTGATCGAGATTAGACCAGCTACTTGAATGGCTACATCGATTCAGACCACCAGAGGCTCTATATAATGCCTATGGCCTGTGCTTCATCTTCACTTCAAAGTTTCTGCACCCAATCTCGTGAGAGTGGTCAAGGGTGAACCAGTGCTCCACCCCCGAAATTCTTTTTTTTCTCCATTCTCGGCGAAGGTTCTTCTTCATCATCGTCGTTGTTGTTTGTTCTCCTATTTTTCTGTCGATGCTTCTTCACTGTAAACTTCTATTAGGCCTTCTTGGTTTCTTGTTTCGATTCCTGCTTCTTGTTGTTCTCTTTCATCTTTTTTTCTTTCCTTTTGTCTGGGAGAAGTAACAAGGCATATAACCAATGGGTGATCCTTGGTTTGTTGTTTCGATTCCTTTTCCTATTTTTCTCATTTTTTGTCGGGGTGTTGTTCTCGATGATCTAGGCCAATGGATCGGCCTTGACCTACTTAGTGAAATAGTCAATGGCCACTATGAGAAACTTTCTCTGCCCGATTGCTGGTAGGAAAGGCTTGAGAATGTTTATCACCCATTATATGAAAGGCTAGGGGCGCTGATCGGCATGAGTGGTGCCGCCAGCTACTGTTGGATGTTTGCATGTCGTGTCACTAATCATACCTCTTCATGAAGTTAGCAGCATCCTTTTGAATGGTTAACAAGTAGTAATCTTACTGCATAACCTTGTACGATAAGGCTCTACCCCCTAGATGGTTGCCATAGATTTCCTCGTGAACCTGCCAAAGGGCATAGTCCATCTCAAAAGGTCGAAGGCATCTGAGGAGAGATACGGTGAATAACCTTTTATACAATATCCCTTGTAAGAGGATGTAGCGAGCTACCTGAGATTTGAGTCCCTGAGCTTCTCTTCGATCCGAAAGTTTTCCATCTTAGAGGTAATCAACCAGGGGGTCGATCTAGCTTGGTTCAAGATCGGCTTGTAGGACCGAGCTAGAGCCTTCCTCTATGTCGGGCATCTCAAGGACTTCCAGGTTGGTCGATTTTCCCAAATTTATGCATTCCAATGTGGCGAGCATGGATATTAAAACAACTTGGTCATTCTAAGATCTCGGGATTTGCTGTACCTTAATTTTGTCGAAGGATGAGAAAATATACTAGACCTTTCAGAGGTACTTGGCCATCATGGGTTTTCTTGTCTCGAAGTCTTGTTGGATGTGCCCAATGACCAACTGGAAGTCGCTGAAGACCTTTAAGTGTCGAACATCGAGTTCTCTCGCAAGCTTGAGGCCAGTAAGGAGGGCCTCATACTCAGCTTCATTATTGAAAACTCTGAAGTTGAACTGCAGTGCGTACTCCGCCACAACTCCATCAAGGCTGGTGAGGATTAGCCTAGCTTCGCTCTCATTTGAGTTGGAAGATCTGTCGACATGTAATATCCAGACATCTTCTAGCTCGAGTTGTTCTTGAGGTTCTTCCATACTTTCTTCCTTAGGGATGGTGCATTTTATGAGGAAATCCACCAACACTTGGCCATTGGTAGCTGGTCGGGGACAAAAATGGATGTCAAAATTTTCGAGCTCAATCACCCGCTTGGTCAACCTTGCTAACATATCCTGCTTTTGCATAACTTGTCGCCATGGGCTGGTCAGTCGGCACTGTGATGGAGTGTGCCAAAAAATATGATTAGAGTCTTTCGACCAAGATGATAAGAGCATAAGCCATCTTATCAAGTTTGGAATATCATGTCTTTGCATTGAGGAGGACTCGACTTTTGTAATATATGGGTTTTTGCACTCCTTCTTCCTCCCAGGCTTAGCTTAGTGAGGAGGGGTTGTGAGCTGAGGTACTACTTGAGTTGGTCAAAGGAATCTCGGCACTCCTTGGACCATTAGAAATTTTTGATCTACCTTAGTGCTTTAAAGAAAAGCAAGCATTTCTCAGCCGATCTTGTAATGAAGCTGCCTAGTGTCGCAATCCTTCTTCATCCTTGGAGGTATCATTTCCATCACTGCATAAATCTTTTCTGGATGGGTTTCAATCCCATGATGAGTAACCAAGAACCTGAGGTGCTTTTCCATAGTGACTCCAAAAGCGCACTTGCTCAAATTGAGCTTCATACAGTACTTTCGCAGGGCAGCAAATACCTCCTGTAGGTCGGCCACGTGTTGTTCAATCTCCTTACTTTTTACTAGCATATCGTCAATATAGACCTCTATGTTGTGACAAATCTAGTGCTTGAAGATCTTGTTGACCAAGCGTTACTACATGGCTCTGACATTTTTAGTCTGAATGGCATGATTTTGGAGCAATAGAGTTCTTTATCAGTGATGAAGATATTTTTTCTTCATCCTTAGGTGCTATCTATATTTGATTGTAGCCCGAGAATACGTCCATGAAGCTTAGCATCCAATGCCCCGATGTTGCATCCATGAGATGGTTGATCCTAATAATGGAAAGCTATCTTTAGGATAGACCTTGTTAAGGTCTGTAAAGTCAACACACACCTGCCACTTTCTATTAGCTTTCTTCATAAGGACGACATTCACTATCTACTAGGGTAGGTGACTTCTCGGATGAAGCCGAGAGCTTGTCCACCTCCTCATCAGTGGCTGTTTCCTCTATAGGGTGAATCCCCTCTACTTCTGCTTTTGCTCATCCCAAGCATCAAAGCCTTTAATGTGATGCGCTCCATAGGCTTCTTCCCTCATAAAGTGGCCACACAACACTATCGAGCTAGTGTTTGGTCACCTCGAACTTCTTCCGTATCGTGTCTGATTGAGAACCTCATGAGAAGATGGTAGGTGGACACTGTAGCACGAAGGGTGTTCAATCTGGGTCGATCCAAAATGGTGTTATATGCCAAGGATATTTTCACGACCAAAAAATCAAGCATCATGGTTGTTTGCCTCGGAGCCCAACTAAGGATGACCAGGAGGGAGATAACTCTTTCTACAGAGATTGGGTCTCCTAAAAATCCAATCAAAGGTGAGTTTATCCTCTTCAATTGGTCAGTAGGCATATTCATCTTGCATAAAACCTCATAAAACAATACATCCGTCGAGCTTACATTTCTACTAAAATACGTTTTATATCATAATTACCGACGATTAAGAAAACTACAATAGTGTCATCATGTGCAGTTTGGACGCCCTCGATGTCGATACGAGAAGGATATCACCTTGCCCGTCCTCTACATTTTCAGATCTAAACTTTTTGCTTGAGTAGAGTGTAGTTCCTTTGCATGGACAAGATCATTCAACCAGCTATTGGACCACACGAGATAGTGTTGATGATGTCCGTCGTTGGTCAATTGTCAATCTCCTGCTCAGGCACAGGCAACTCCTGACTAGTATTGTTCCGATCTTGTGGGTGGTCAACAAAGGGACCGAGGTATCCTCGCTAGATGAGGGCCTTGATCTCATTCTTGAGCTACTGGCAATCTTTGGTATTCTAGCTGAAGTTTTGATGGAACTTGCAGAATTTATCTTTATCCTTCTTGGCGGCTTTCTTCATCTTTTGAGGCGATTTACATAGCCTCGATCCTTTATCTTCACTAAGATCTATATTCGAGGAGTATTAAGAGGCGTGTACCTCTCGAACTGTTGAGTTGGACTCCTCGGACAATGGAGACTTTGGTGGTCCATCGTTTGCTTCCTCCTGGGCTCGTCCTTGTCCTTTTGAGTCTGTTTACTCTTTTTTTTCCTAGGCTTGTTCCTGGCTGACTCTTGCAGAGATATCATAGCTTTTTCTACATCTGTATATTTCTCAACTTGGCAGGGAGTTCCAAATGGCTTATGGGGAACCTCTTCTCAAGAAAAAAGAGAAACTGAGAAGTCTTCAGCCAGTGTTTCAATGCAAAGACCACGACCGAGTGGTTCAAGTCATGCACTTCTAGAGCCGCTGCGTTGAAACAGTTAACATAGTCCTAGAGGGACTTTCCATCCTGTTGCGCAATAGGAATAGACACTCTAAATCTTTCCTCTGCCAGTGGACGCTGATAAAGTGTACCATAAGTAATCGGTTTAATTGCTCGAAGGAGTGAATCAAGTTTGGTTGCAGCCAAATGTACCACAGTCAAGCTGTCTTTTGGAGAGTAGCTAAGAAAGCTCAGAAGAGAACTACGTTGGTGGCCTCTTGGAGCATCATGAGGGCTCTAAAAGTCTCTAAATGGTCTAAGAGATCAGTAGTCCCATCATAGATCTCCAGTGAGGGCATCTTGAAACAAGGAGAAAAGGGTTCATCCATAATCATCGCCCATAACGGAGAGTTTGTTGTCGACATCATCCTCGAGCTCAACATTGTGAGCTCTCAAAGCCTCAAGGCGTCGATCCATTTTCTCGTATGGTCGAGATCGACCTTCCTCCTGAAAATTCTCTCTAGTTAGTGATGGGACGAATATCATGGCATTGATCCCTCCCGGGACTGTGAGCTTAGGGATCGGGGCCTTCTCTCTTGTACTGTGCTCCGTGGGCGAGTAATGACTATATCGAGCCCATCCTTAACTCCAAGGATGGGAATGATGACTCAACTGTACCAGGCCCCTGGTCTCCTGGTGCGTGAGTCTGTCGCAACAGCTATTGCACATGCAATTGCTACTATTGGTGGTGGTTAGAAGCACTTTACTGTAGGTTTTGGACAGTGGTGGTCAATGTCTGAACATAAGCAAACAGAACTGCTTAACGGTGATTGATGGGCTTGGCTATGGCTCCTGTGGGTCTGGCTGTGGCTCCTGTGGAGAAGGAACCCTTCGAGGGCTCTGCAAAGAGCCATCAGACTCCAACAATGCATCTTGTTGGGCAGGTGTGGCCGCCACTTGCATTCTCCATGACTTCATGGTTGTATGTCACCGGCTTGATTGATTAGACCTCCAAAGATGAGATCAGAAACCTTCCTTTAGTGCCAATCTATTACCGTTGGGAACTGGCCCAATGTAGATGTCGAGTTAATGGGTTGTTGGAGATCTCAGTTCATCCACCATTTGGATTGAAAAGATTTGATGGGGTGGCATACCTCCGCAGCGATGATTCGATGGTTGTTGCACTCTATTGGTGATAATCCTGATGTAGAGCTCTTCCAAATCAGCATTGGATGGCGGAGGCACTGCTTCGACCATCGCTCTGACGCTGGCTTTGATTTGAAATAATAAGAAAAAAGAAGTCCATCTGTCGAAGCATGTCCGGTGGAGGGACCCTTTGATGCCTAAATAAAATACGGCTCTCAAAAAACAAAAGAAGAGTTGAAAGGGGTAGAGATGCAGCGTAAGAAAGTTGCAAAAGAACTTACAAGGAGGATCCCCGAGAATGCAATATATAGGTAAGGGCCTAATCCCACTACCGAGTTGTTTAGGGTTATACACATGTTGATATGTTAATAAGCCACATATCCCACTCATAAATCATGCACGTGCTTCTCGGACACGTGTAATTTGCTTGATAACTAATTATCACACCTTTCAATCATTCTATTTACATAATAAAATATAAATCGTTAAATGTGCTATACAAGGTCTAAAATGCCTATGTAACAAATATCACACCTTTAGATAACACCTTCCAACCATTCAATTTACACAATAAAATATAAACTATTAAATATTTTCAAGGTCTAAAATGCCCATGCATAAGAAAATAATATTTTTGAAAACTTTTTTGGCCATGCACTAATCTCTCTCAACTATATAATCCTAATAATACAATACAATTTGGTTACTTTGAGACTAGATATATCCAAGCAGCCTTCAAAACATATGATTTTTTATACCAAAACATTATAAGCCTTTTACATCATAAATGATAATTTGAATTTTCAATTTGCAACTCAGATCATTAAATTTTATTACGAGTGTAAACTACTCTCTTGACATCCCATTTGTATTATAATCATATTCTCATGTCCAAGTTGTATCATATGCTATATTCTTAGGATTTTCTTCATTAGTGTGACTATACATTCATTAGATGTGCATGCAAGAGTTGTTGCCCATCAAAATGAGAAAGAATTTATTGTATTGCTTTGTGCCAAGAAAAAATGCTTGTCAAATGGCACAAATAAGACCTCAAGAGTTGTTCCCTAACCATAAATAAGTAGTTGGTGTAGATGAGCAACTTTTGTGTTTTGTGGGGACTATCAATGATATATTGCAGGACATCGATTGTTCAAGCTTTACATGACAACCTATGGTTAGTCACATAATCGGCTTAAAAATTTGTAAGATCTCCAAATGAGCCCAAATGGCACATTCCTATCTTCGTACTGCAATCCATGTGCATGTTCCTCTCACGCATTACTTTTTGCATTCGTATCACTTTGTGCGTTATTGCCCATGAACTGTGCTTGAAGTATGGGGAACGTACTACTAACATTTTTATAAGCATTTTGGTACAAATGAACCATCCTTTATTGCTGCAAAAGGGTGGATTGACCTCCTGACATGAGGCCCCACAATACTCCTCCAACACCCTCCTCAATGCCAGGGCTGATCTCCTCATCATCCGGGCTAACAACAAGCAATCATCCACGAACAATAGATGAGAGATCGGAGACGCTCTCGGTGCAGACTTATATGCTGCTACCTCCTATCTCTCCGTGACTAACCGGAGTGCCCTAGATAGACAATCCGCACCCAAAATGAAAAGTAACGGTGATAGTGGGCATCCCTGTCTCAAGCCCACCGATGACACAAAAAACCGAGATGGGGAGCCGTTCACCAATAATGCAAAAGATGGGGCGAGGATACAATTCTGAATCCACCTAATCCAAAGGGGGTTGAAACCAAACCCTCTAACGACTGAGCCAAAAAATTCCATCTCATCCTATCATATGTTCTCTCCATATCCAACTTGACACCGATAAGACTCCTCCCTGGCGCCCTCTGAAGGTCAGACATAAACTCCTGCGCGATGAGTACATTATTCGAGATGGACCGACCTCCAACAAAATCTCCCTGCTCCGGGCATACAAGCCTAGGCAAGATACTCTGCATCCTCTTGACTAGAATCTTCGCCACAACCTTGTAGAGAGTGGTGCACAGACTGATCGGTCGGAAGTGACTGGGCTCCAAAGGGTCCTACCTCTTAGGAATCAATGTGACGAAAGTCCTCTTCCAATCATCTGGCATTGTAGCCAAAGAGAAGAACTGCTGGATAGCTGTTGATACCTCATGTCCGACGATGTGCCAATACCTCCTGTAGAATACTGGTGGGAAGTCATCTGATCCCGGGGCCCTGTCCTCACCTTAGGACCAAATGGCCTCCTGGACCTCTGCCTGCATCACTGGACTAAACAACCCTGCATTCTCTGCCTCGGAGACCCTCACCTCTGGTGCTGGCACTGCTCCCCCTCCTGTGCCTCCACCGAAATCTGTCCATTTAAACTAAAAGAACTGTTGTAGTACCTGTCTGATGGTGTCCGGATCCTCAGTCATCTATCCGTTTGTATCCCTGATTCTGCTCACCCTATTCTTCTGCCTCCGGATAATGGTTGATTGATGAAAGAATCTTGTATTCCAATCACCTTCTCTGATCCACTGGATGCGAGACTTCTACCGTCAAAAAACCTTTTGTTGCCTCAGAAGTGAGTGGTGCCTAGATAGCATACCTCTGAGTTCCGCCTGCTCTCCATCCGTTAACTCACCATGATATTCTTCCTGAGTCTGCAGTCTAGAAATGGCCACCTCTACCTCCTCCACTCTTCTGAAGATGTTCCCCACCTCCTCCCTGTTCCATCTGAGCAATCAGTGCCTCATAAACTCAAGCTTCCGGGTGACCCTGTACATGACATCCCCTCGTACCGACATCTGCCAAGCCTTCCGTACCACCTCCCACGACTGTGGGTAGGCAAGCCAGACCTACTCAAAGCGAAATGGACTGTGAACCAGGATAGGGTGCGAAATACTCACTAAAAGTGGGTAGTGGTCAAAGGCTATCCGAAGTAGATGCTGCACAAGGAAGTCTGGAAACCACTGGATCCATCTATCGATGGACCAAATGAGAAGCCGGGGGGGTGGCGGGGGGGACCCTGCTGAATCAAACTAGTGGCCTCACCCCACAACACCGTCCTCTTCCTGTAGTCTGTGCTTACATAGGCTGCTAGAAAGACCCACAGGGGTTCACTCCCCTTTAATATCACCATGACCACCTGTTGGTTGCATTTATGGAAGATGACAATAAAACACTCACCAAGCCTTTAAGAAACGATAATGCCACCTGCTGGTCAGACATACCGTCGAGTTCCAACGGCTTACCAGCCACAGCAGCTATGTAGAACAAGGAGTCCTTTTTCCCAGAACTCCAGGGGGAGGCATGGGAGGCGGAGCCAAACCACAGTGCGGCTCACCATGTCAATGCCTGGCACAAAATCCGGCCTCCATGCCTCCATCGCTATGAGCTGACCGGCCACCACCCACGGTCCCCCACCCAGCGCCGCATCCCGATTGGCGCCGTTTTGGAAACGAAATGTCGTAAGGCCCTCTACCATCAGAATTACTTCGTATCCCAACTTACCACGACGTTGAAGATAGCGTGCCATCCACTCCGCCGGCACGCGACGGCCCAAACTTCGGGCAACCACCGCTGCAATCGCCCATGCCAAATGCGCCCTGTCCATGTGATGAGAGCACAAAAGTGCGATCTACACGCTGCTTAAATTAATATTATTGCTAACAACAAATAGTGATTAAAGTGCTACATTAATTTTATATTTTTATTTGGCACAGATTATCGTAAATCAGAGTTTAAATGTGCATTTGGTACAATTTGGGATAATTCATGACTTCAAGTCTGATTACACTGGAGCAGAATTGAACCTGGTCAAACACACTTGCACCCGAGCAACACTTGTCTACTTGTCACAGTCCCTTGAGTGCATTGGAATTCTGCATTGGAATTCAAAATAAAGAAAGAGATCAGCAGCATGTCCAGATTCCTTCTCGTCTCATCTCGCACAGCCATTTGAAGAAGATCACGATATAGCCGTCTACGTCCAATCCCCCGCGTCCGCCCGCGTGGAAGAGATCCGGATCCTTCTCAATCGGGCCACATAATCAGAATCCCACGCATCTCACGTGCATCGTCAGCCTTCCCCAGCCATTCGTGAGCTTCCACTCAGCATCCCGAGCCCAACACCCAGCTGTCCGTGGTGGTCTCCTTCTTCCCGGATCCGTGATCTAATTTTCAGCCTTGATCCGTCCGCGTGCAGCCTCCCAGCATCATCCCATGCACAATTTCAGCGTCCACGCTTCTGCCTTCCGGGAGTCTTTCCATCTTCGCCAGGACGATCCCGCGACCAACGCCCCCTTCGTCCGCCCGCCTCCTCCATCGCGTCCGTTCTCAGCCCGGATCCAGCCGCGATTACCTCCCAGCCCCATTCATCCCGTTCGTCCGCTCATCCCAGCACTCGTCCACGCCCCATCTCATGCGTTCGATCCAGTCATCCGAATCCCAAGCGCCAGCAGTCCAAGCTTTTCATTGTATAAAAAGGAACAGGGGGGATCGGTTCATGTGGGCTCATTTTGGGGGGAAGAAGAGGAAGAACAGAGGAGGCCGGCTGCTGCGGTTGAAGGAAGGAACAGAGGAGGCTCTCCAGCCATTTGGGAAGGAAAGAAAAAAAAAAAAAGAGAAAGGAAACAGGGGATGCCCTGTTTCCGAAAAGAATAAAAAAAATGGTGAGGCTGATTTTTGTAATGGGGGGCTAATTCCTTTGGTCAGGGGTGATGGAAGAACCCTTGACAATTTGCTTTCTTCAAGTAAATTCTGAATGATTATTCTCTTTGATTTACATCTATTATATGCTCTTGATTATTGCGTTCTTATTTATTAGATAGATTTTGTATGGTTTATATTTATTGATGCATGGATTGTTTCGATTTTTGATTTGTCGTAGACGTAACCGGCACGATAAATACTTAAATGTTGAATTCATGTTTTCAAAGTATATATCCCATGCTTAGAACTATTCTATCTAATTAATCCTTAATCAAGAATCGCAAAATTTAATTGTTGAAAATAGCATTGTCAAGGGGGAATCCCGATCCCTAGCTTATCTATATTCTTGAACTTTGTTTAATTACCGATTATTCTCTACTTTTGATTTCTGAAAATCAACTAAAAATTACATCTAAAATACGCTGATAATACCTATACCGTTCCCTGAGGATTCGACCTCGGATTTCCGAGTTTTACTACTTGTGCGATTCTCCTACACTTGGGAGAGCAGTTTTATTTTTGCACCAAGTTTTTGGCGCCGTTGCCGGGAAACGGCTGAGTTATTAGTATAATTTTAGATTTAATTTTTACCTTAGTAGTTAGTATTTTTCTTTTGAAAAAAAAAATTGCATCTTTACTACTATTTTTAATTCCCTGCACAGTTTGCATCAAACTCTGATATCATAGAAATTAGCTGTCTGATTGGACTCAAATTTGGTCAGCTGGTGCACGAGACATTTTTCAATAATCTGAACGGTCTGATTGACATTCTGAGATTTTTAAGACCATTAGATTAATACGAAACCTTGCTGCTGTCTGTTTTGAATTTTCTGCATTTAATTTTTTTAGAATCAGAATTTTATTGTTATTATATCTCATTAACCCTTGTTGCTAATTGAAAATTGAAAAAAAAAAACTTTAAGAAAAGATCAAAGGTGATTATTCCAAAAAAAAAAGAGGGAAAACCTAAAATTTCAAATTTTAAATTTCAAATTTCAGAATTCAAATTTCAAATTTCAGACTTCAACTCATAAAATTTAAAAAAAATAAATAAATAAATAAATAATTTGCTTGATCACCTATTCAATGAAATTTAATGTCATGTCATAAAATATTAAAAAAAAATCTCTTGATTGTTGCATATAGTATAAGGCATCAGCATAAAATATTTTAAGGGCAGAACCCATTTAAAAAGATAAGGTCGGGATTTCATCACTCGTCCTTAGCCCAAAAATCACCCCAGTGCATAAATATCCTAAGCTTAACTAAAATCAACTAGACGTTGGCCCCTAAGGACATTCGAGCTCAATAGGACGAAGACCACCGAAAGTTGCACCAATTTCGCTTTGTGGCTTAGTTGATGTCTAGGCAAGCTTTGTCCCTATAAGGGAGACAGTTCATCTGTTCGAGGCAAGTGGGTTTTAAGTGGGACCTTTGCGAATGCATCGTGACCCCTCCACTTACCTGGGAGCTTACCTGGTCAACTCGGTTCATTAGACCGGATTGGAGGCTTAGGTGCCCTCTTCAAACCAGTTAGGAGCTGTCTAGAAATTTAAGAAAAACATTAGAAATTGAGGTGTAATGTTTTGTTGCATGTTTGATTGTGAATAGGATTTTTGTTTTAGGATGTCGTTTTAGGGTATCTTTAGTTGGTACTTATATTTATTTTTTTATTTAAAAAAAAAGAAAAAAAGAAAAAAAAAGAGAGGGAATTATTTTGCATGTTAAAGTGGAATAGGGACGACACCGGTCGATTAAGTCGTACAACTTTAGATCATCCCTTTGGACATACCTCTGAAATTCCTTCGCAATATCTCACACCTTGTGAGATGGCTGATCTAAATGAAGATGCGGGGAGTCACCACAATCGAGAACGAGAACCCCATGTTATGACTCTAAGACAATACCTACAACCGGCTAGGACTAGTCAACCTTCCTGCATAATTTTTTCTGATAATGTAGGACATTTTGACATCAAACCAGGGGTAATCCAATTGCTGCCCAAGTTTCATGGGTTAGAGTCCAAAAGTCCGTATCTTCATTTAAAGGATTTTGAAGAATTGAGCATTACATTTAGAGTGCCAAACGTCACCGAGGATGTCCTCAAGTTGACATTGTTTCCTTTCTCTCTAAAGGATAAGGCCAAAACATGGCTAAACTCTTTGCGACCTAGATCAATAAGAAATTGGCAAGATATGCAGAGAGAATTTTTAAAGAAGTTCTTCCCCACACAAAGGACCAACTTTTTGAAAAGAAATATCAGCAATTTCCAACAAAAAGATAATGAAACATTTTATGAATGTTGGAAAAGATTTAAAGACCTTCTTCTCTCATGCCCTCATCACGGATTCGAAACTTGGAGAACCATTAGCTTCTTTTATGAAGGTTTATCTCCACAGTTGAAACAGTTTGTAGAGACCATGTGCAATGGTAGATTTTTAGAAAAACAACCTGATGAGGCATGGGAGTATTTGGATTCCCTTGCTGAGACTGCCCAACTTTGGGATAACGGGGATAGAAACAACAAGTCTTTGCCTAAGCCTACTAGCTCTGTACAGGGAGGCCTTTACAACCTCAGAACTGAGGATGATCTTCATGCTAAAATGGCAGCCCTCACTAGGAAGGTAGAAGAAATTGAGCTTAGGAAGGCTGAGCCTATCAAAACTATAGAGCTTAGAAACGAGTGTTGTGGTATCTGCGATATGTCGGGTCATACTACTACAGATTGTCCCACCATACCGGCATTCAAAGAAGTCTTGCACGATCAAGCAAATGCTATGAACTCCTACCAAAAGCCTTATAACGATCCATACTCGAATACCTATAACCCTGGTTGGAAGAATCATCCAAATTTTAGGTGGAGAAATGATCATCCTCAACAGTCACACCATTCAGCTCCTCCACCTGTACATCCTACTTATGCACCATCACCTTCTCAAAAGCCAAATATCGAGGATACCTTGCAATCCATACAAACTTTTCTACAAGGTCAAGCTAATATCAATGCTCAAAATACTCGAAATTTTGAAGATATAAGGAACCAATTGTCAATGTTGACTACCGTCCTAAGTACCCAAGAGAAGGGTAAGCTTCCAGCTCAACCCCAACCTAACCCACAAGTGCACGGTAGTAATAATACGGCTCCTTCTAGTTCGCATACAGAACATGCAAAGAGCATCATGACTTTGCGTAATGGAAAAGTCATTAATCAGACCATCCCATTGAGACCGCAGGTCACTTCTAATTCTGATGCTCCCAATGCCGATGAAAGGGACAAAGAAGAAGTTGAGGTCCCAACTTCTACTAAGAAAGTTGAATGTCCTTTTCCTCCATCTTTTCCACAACGGTTAAAGCCGTTGCAAAATCTCGAACCTAATTCTGAAATTCTTGAGCTTTTTAAACAAGTAAAGATCAACATACCTCTTCTTGATGCAATCAAACAAGTACCCTCATATGCCAAATTTTTGAAGGACTTGTGTACTGTCAAACGCCGATTAAATGTTAAGAAGAAGGCATTTTTAACTGAAAATGTGAGTGCTATATTGCAGCACAACATTCTCCCTAAATATAAAGATCCAGGTTGCCCAACCATCTCATGCATCATAGGTGACTTTAGGATAGAGCGAGCATTGTTAGATTTAGGGGCGAGTGTGAATTTATTACCATATTCTGTATATGAGCAACTTGGTTTAGGTGAGTTGAAGCCAACCTCCGTCACTTTGCAATTAGCTGACAGGTCAGTTAAAATTCCAAGGAGGATTATCGAGGATGTATTAGTCCAAGTAGACAAGTTCTACTTTCCTGTCGATTTTATTGTATTGGACACACATCCGGCTTCGAATTCACAGTCTCAGATTCCGGTCATTTTAGGACGTCCATTCCTTGCAACTTCTAATGCATTGATTAATTGTAGGAATGGCGTCATGAAACTTTCTTTTGGTAACATGACCTTAGAATTGAACATTTTTAATGTGTGCAAACAACCCAATGATCCCGAAGAGAGTAAGGAGGTTGATTGGGTTGAAACCATCGCAGAAGATTATTTGTTAGCTAAAGCAATTAACGACCCATTCAATGATAGCTTAATTGATTGGTGTCCTAATGGAACCGATGATGATGATTTGTCAGTCACACCTATTGTGGATAATCTGGATATCAAGATGGTCAATGGGTGGAGACCAAAAGTACGAGAATTTGAGAGGTTGTCGCCTCGAGAGGTGAAAATAGTATTATCCCATGAGCAAGCACCCAAGCTTGAATTGAAACCCTTACCGAAGGAACTCAAGTATGCCTTTCTTGGACCCGAGGACACTTACCCTATAATTATCTCGTCTGAACTTGATCATACCCAAGAAAGAAAATTAATTGATGTTTTAAAGAATCATAAAGGAGCCTTAGGGTGGTCTATTGCCGATTTGAAGGGAATTAGCCCCTTAATTTGCACACACCGGATATATTTGGAGGACAATGCCAAAACCACAAGGCAAATGCAACGAAGGTTAAATCCTACAATGAGAGATGTGGTTAAGGCAGAAGTCCTCAAGTTGCTTGACGTGGGTATTATTTACCCAATTTCCGACAGCAAGTGGGTAAGCCCTACTCAAGTCGTTCCTAAGAAATCGGGTTTGACGGTAGTAGAAAATGAACAAGGTGAACTAGTTCCAACTCGTGTCCCGACGAGTTGGCGCATGTGTGTTGACTACCGAAAGCTGAATTTAGTCACACGAAAGGATCACTTTCCTCTACCCTTCGTAGACCAAGTATTGGAGAGGGTTGCAGGGCATGATTTCTATTGTTTTCTCGATGGCTATTCGGGATATTATCAAATTGAAATTTCACCGGAAGATCAAGAGAAGACTACCTTCACTTGTCCTTTTGGCACATTTGCTTTCCGACGAATGCCATTCGGGTTGTATAATGCACCTGCAACATTCCAAAGATGCATGCTCAGCATCTTTGAAAACATGAACGAAAAATTTTTGGAAGTGTTCATGGACGATTTCTCCGTTTTTGGCGACTCATTTGATGATTGCCTGTCACATTTACAAGCAGTCTTAGCTCGATGTATAGAAAAGAATTTGATACTGAATTGGGAGAAATGTCACTTCATGGTGCCAAAGGGAATTGTCTTAGGACATATTGTTTCATCGAAGGGCATGGAAGTAGATAGAGCTAAAACTGATTTAATTGCTAAGCTACCTGCACCCAAGACGGTTAGAGATGTTAGATCATTTTTGGGTCACGCCGGATTTTATAGGAGGTTCATCAAGGACTTTAGTGTCGTAGCTCGACCATTATGTAACCTCCTATCCCTTGATACATCGTTCAATTGGACTGAAACTTGCCAAGATGCATTCGAGAAGTTAAAGTCTATGCTTAGCACTGCACCCATCGTTCGACCACCCGATTGGTCATTACCTTTAGAGATTATGTGCGACGCTAGCGACTATGCGATAGGAGCTGTCCTAGGACAACGCAAGGATAATAAACCATATGTCATTTACTATGCAAGCAAAATCTTAAACGATGCTCAAATGAATTACACTACCACCGAGAAGGAATTGCTTGCAGTAGTATTTGCCTTAGATAAATTTCGCTCTTATATCCTTGGTGCTCCTATTGTTATCTTCACGGACCATGCGGCACTAAAATATTTGTTGGATAAGAAAGAGGCCAAACCACGCTTAATACGATGGATACTTCTACTCCAAGAATTTGACATCACTATCAAAGATAAAAAAGGAGTAGAGAATGTGGTTGCTGACCATTTATCACGATTAGTTTTTCATGATTCAGTGCCACAGTTTTCCATCAAGGACTCATTCCCTGAAGAGCAGTTGTTTGCACTTTCTAGTATACCATGGTATGCAGATATTGTAAATTTTCTTGTTACAAGCCGGATGCCGGAGCATTGGGGGTCGACAGATAGAAAAATTTTCTTGCACGAAGTAAAGAATTATTACTATGACGAACCCTATTTGTTTAAATATTGCAATGATCAAATCTTTAGACGATGCATACCGGATCATGATATACAAAGCGTACTTTCTTTCTGCCACACTGATGCTTGCGGTGGACACTTTGCCTCTAAGAAAACTGTTGCAAAGGTCTTGCAATGTGGTTTCTATTGGCCTACTATGTTCAAAGATGCCCACGAGTTCTGCAGAACATGTGATCCATGTCAACGTATTGGAAGTCTAACTCGTAGGCAAATGATGCCTCTTCAACCCATTACTATTATCGAAATTTTCGATTGTTGGGGCATCGATTTTATGGGCCCATTCCCACCATCTTTTGGATATGAGTACATTTTAGTCGGTGTCGAATATGTGTCCAAATGGGTAGAAGCTGTTGCTTGTAAGACCAATGATCACAAACCTGTCCTGAAGTTTTTAAAAGAAAATATTTTTTCACGATTTGGGATGCCTAAAATCATAATTAGTGACGGTGGAAAACACTTTTGTAATAAGCCTTTCGAAACCTTATTGAAAAAATATGGTGTCACCCATAGAATTGCTACCCCATATCATCCGCAAACCAGTGGCCAGGTAGAGTTAGCCAATCGAGAGATCAAGCGTATTTTAGAGAAAACGGTGAACCCATCATGAAAAGATTGGTCCTTGAAACTATCAGATGCATTATGGGCTTATCGTACTGCATACAAAACCAATCTTGGCATGTCTCCCTACCGGCTAGTCTACGGAAAAGCGTGTCATTTGCCCGTAGAAATAGAACATAAATCGTATTGGGCAATTAGAAAATTGAATTTTGATTTACAAGATGCCGGTCTAGCTAGAAAATTGCAATTAAACGAGCTTAATGAGATTCGCAGAGATGCTTATGACAACGCTAAAATTTGCAAAGAACGAATGAAGATCTTACATGATAAATCAATTTTAAAAAAATCTTTTGAACCTTTGCAAAAAGTTCTTTTATATGATTTCCGCTTACATCTGTTTCCTGGTAAGTTGCGATCGAGATGGACAGGTCCTTACATTATAAAAACTGTTTTTCCACATGGGGCGGTTGAGATTGAGAATCCACGGGATGGTAAAATTTTTAAGGTAAATGGACACAGGTTAAAACCTTTTCTTGAGAATTTTGCAGATGAAGAGGACTCCTTTTTCTTAGGGGAGCCTTCTTATGACTGAGCATGAAGGCAAAGGTACGTGTATATTAGTTAGGATTATTTTTCTAGTTTTGTAGGTTTTATTTTCTGGATATCAATAGCTCAAGGTATTCCTCTTCTCTTCAATATTATTTTCTCTACTGTCTTTCATTATAGCTTTTTTGTATCTATTACATTGAGGACAATGCAATGTTTAAGTTGGGGGGAGGGAAGTATTTTGATTAAAAAAAAAAAAAATTTGCATTCTTTTCTAAGCAAATGCACATGTATTTTCATATTGAGTTTGTGCAACTATTACGGCAAGGAACATATGCATATTATGACTGATCAGAGACCTATTATTAGATCCCCGCACATGTACTTAATGATTATAGGAAGGCCTCAGGAGTTCATATTTGTTTAATGCATTTTTATTAAGCCGTATCTGTAAAAGAAGTACGAGTATCCTTGTCTGTACTATAAGGTTCATGATTTGGTTTTCACATAAAGATAGAGGTTGAATACCCTGGCTAGATCACCTAAGTGCCTTATGTTCCGACCTTGGTTGACCTATAGTCACGATGCAGTCACGTTATATGGTTCAGTTTACCTTCTCTATTTTGAAAAAAAAAAATTTAAAATAAATAAATAAATGAGGAGATGACAAGTCTAACCTCGTGGCGTAGTTTGGTTCGAGTAATTAAGCCCGAGGGGTGTTTTCACCTAATGCCTTGAGCCAACTGGATCAAGAGTCATTGGCCGAAAACTCGCTACATGGACCTTGCTAGAGCCTAAGGGGGTTGGACTATTGTAATCACCATATGTCTTTAAAAAAAAAAAAAAAAAAAAGCATGAATAGGGTTGGTCGGGCTGAACCCAGTGACATGTGGTAATGGCTGGTTTGACTCCATTGTATTGGACCTTTGTGTACTTTGGATATTTAGTTGGGATTGATAGCTCTTTCTTTACATACGAACCATTCTTGACGAATGTAGACAACATGTGATATTCTGAAAATTTGATAGATCAGGTTCTAATAAACTGTAGTAAACACTTGCGAACTTGAGTAGTGCACCTAAAATTCAAGCGGTACCATGTTGTGGTGGAGGTATTAGTGCTCTAAGAAAGTCATTCTGTTTATGCATACTACACTTTAGTATTCCCCTTGCTTTGATAGTTGCCAAGCTTGAGAAAAATATATATATCACATGTGTATTGACTTAGATTTCATTGTATATCATTTTATGAATGATGTTTGTGGGTAACATTACTGCAAACCCTCACGAGACAACACTCGTCCACTAGGATAACCTAGGGGTTTAACGGCTTGTTGCACGTGCTAAGTGCAATCGTAATTCCCTACGAAAGTGGGTATGTATCTTTGTTTTGTATCTTTAGCTTCAATAAAAAGTCATAGGTTTTACCACACCTTTTGCGCTCTCATTTTATCGTTTGCTCGTTAATAGCTAGAGACTAGCAATAAGCCAGTTGGGGGGTGTGATGAGAGCACAAAAGTGCGATCTACACGCTGCTTAAATTAATATTATTGCTAACAAATAGTGATAAAAGTGCTACATTAATTTTATATTTTTATTTGGCACAGATTATCGTAAATCAGAGTTTAAATGTGCATTTGGTACAATTTGGGATGATTCATGACTTCAAGTCTGATTACACTGGAGCAGAATTGAACCTGGTCAAACACACTTGCACCCGAGCAACACTTGTCTACTTGTCACAGTCCCTTGAGTGCATTGGAATTCTGCATTGGAATTCAAAATAAAGAAAGAGATCAGCAGCATGTCCAGATTCCTTCTCGTCTCATCTCGCACAGCCATTTGAAGAAGATCACGATATAGCCGTCTACGTCCAATCCCCCGCGTCCGCCCGCGTGGAAGAGATCCGGATCCTTCTCAATCGGGCCACATAATCAGAATCCCACGCATCTCACGTGCATCGTCAGCCTTCCCCAGCCATTCGTGAGCTTCCACTCAGCATCCCGAGCCCAACACCCAGCTGTCCGTGGTGGTCTCCTTCTTCCCGGATCCGTGATCTAATTTTCAGCCTGGATCCGTCCGCGTGCAGCCTCCCAGCATCATCCCATGCACAATTTCAGCGTCCACGCTTCTGCCTTCCGGGAGTCTTTCCATCTTCGCCAGGACGATCCCGCGACCAACGCCCCCTTCGTCCGCCCGCCTCCTCCATCGCGTCCGTTCTCAGCCCGGATCCAGCCGCGATTACCTCCCAGCCCCATTCATCCCGTTCGTCCGCTCATCCCAGCACTCGTCCACGCCCCATCTCATGCGTTCGATCCAGTCATCCGAATCCCAAGCGCCAGCAGTCCAAGCTTCATCTTCAGCTCTCACGCGCTTCCGGATCTTCCTCCCCACCAGCGCAGCATCTGAGTCCCAGATTCCAGCGTCCGTTTTGATTTGCTTGGAAGATTATTCAAAATTTGGGGAGGTTTTCATTGTATAAAAAGGAACAGGGGGGATCGGTTCATGTGGGCTCATTTTGGGGGGAAGAAGAGGAAGAACAGAGGAGGCCGGCTGCTGCGGTTGAAGGAAGGAACAGAGGAGGCTCTCCAGCCATTTGGGAAGGAAAGAAAAAAAAAAAAAGAGAAAGGAAACAGGGGATGCCCTGTTTCCGAAAAGAAAAAAAAAAATGGTGAGGCTGATTTTTGTAAGGGGGGCTAATTCCTTTGGTCAGGGGTGATGGAAGAACCCTTGACAATTTGCTTTCTTCAAGTAAATTCTGAACGATTATTCTCTTTGATTTACATCTATTATATGCTCTTGATTATTGCGTTCTTATTTATTAGATAGATTTTGTATGGTTTATATTTATTGATGCATGGATTGTTTCGATTTTTGATTTGTCGTAGACGTAACCGGCACGATAAATACTTAAATGTTGAATTCATGTTTTCAAAGTATATATCCCATGCTTAGAACTATTCTATCTAATTAATCCTTAATCAAGAATCGCAAAATTTAATTGTTGAAAATAGCATTGTCAAGGGGGAATCCCGATCCCTAGCCTTATCTATATTCTTGAACTTTGTTTAATTACCGATTATTCTCTACTTTTGATTTCTGAAAATCAACTAAAAATTACATTTAAAATACGCTGATAATACCTATACCGTTCCCTGAGGATTCGACCTCGGATTTCCGAGTTTTACTACTTGTGCAATTCTCCTGCACTTGGGAGAGCAGTTTTATTTTTGCACCACCATGCAGTCCGATGGGAGCTCCAAAACCGTTGGGAAAAGTCGGTGGAGAACCTCTGACTCCTCTGCCGTTTTCCGGTGTTGGGACCGCATCTGCCGCCAAGGGCCCTTCGTGACCTCCGACCACGATGGGGTAGTTGTGTCAACGCACCGGCCCTCCGTCTCGACCCTCTCCTCCGCCGCACCAGTGACCTGGGCCGCCATCAGCACCGCCCCCTCAGTGTTCGAAAGAAATTCCCACTCAGCTGCACGAGAATTGATGCAGCCCCACACGCCCGCTCACAGCTCACCTATAGTAGTTGCCTTTGCAACCCACCAGCAGCGGCCTCGTCGACCTGGCATGGGACATGTTCGACCGCAACCCAAACAATGATGCCGTCTCCTGGAACGGCCTTCTCGCTGCCGACGCCGAGAATGGCCGCCTCGAGGCCGCGAGGCAGCTGTTCGACTCGAATACCTCCTGGGAGACTGTCTCCTGGAATGCGATGATCGCTGGCTACACCCGGAGAGGGAGGATGGCGGAAGCCCGGCAGCTCTTCGACCGGATGCTGCCGTAGAGGGACGTGGTTTCTTGGAACACATGATCTCGGGGTACGCCCACAACGGGGATCTGGCTGAGGCAAAGATGTTCTTTGATGCATCCCCTTACAACGACGTGTCCACTTGGACGGCGATGATTTCCGGGTACGCCCAGAATGGGATGCTGGAGCACGCCAGTGGGGTGTTCGGTAAAATGCCAGAGAGGAACTCGGGCTCATGGAACGCGATGATCGCAGCATATGTTATCCTGTAGGAAATCCTAATTTGTTATCCAAACATACGATAGGATTAGTTACTCAAGATTTTCCTCCCAATAGAATTTTATGTATAATCCTATGGGATCAAAACCCACATCCCATCATAAATTTTATTCCAAACAGGCCCTGAGTGTCACGAATCCTGACCTCATGAATGGAGACCTTGCACAAGTATCCTAATTGAAATGCTTCATCTCCCGCTAAACCCTCATGAAATGGCTGTGAACCATGGTTTGATTGGAATAGCCAAGGACAAAGGTAGCAATTTTGACCCCAAATTAACTCCCCAACCCTATGCATCACACAGCCAAAGACAAGGTCTAGACCCCTTTCTGTGGAGGTTCTTTCGAAACAGTAACATGGCAGCAGTTAAAGACTACTATTTGGTACCTAATTCTTATGTTCCATATGTCAGGTTTTGAATCTTTGTATCAAATCTATTGATCATCAAATCTATCGAGCTGATCCAATCTGAACCAGAAACAGCATACATTGCCAGCCTTACCATTTGGTACCTACTTTTTATCATTATATTACTGGAGAAGAAGGGACAGCAAGGCAAGGCAAATATCAAAGTAGATTGATAGGCTGAGATATCAATAAGCTTTTGCAAAGGGACGTGCAGAATCTCTCAGGAAGCCTCAGGTTCTCTAAATTTGAGGATAATGGACAATCATGCTTCTCGATGACACAGGTCGCAAAATAATTCTATGGGTCAAAATGGGACAGGTTAGGTTGTTTTGAAGGTTAGCCCAGGCCAAACACTCTGAGAGCACTACCTAAAATTCAACCCATTCCAATCTTTAACCTGAGTTCCTCAACCCACACACAACCTGATCTCAATTTTTTGAGCTCAGGTTCTCCCTTCGGGTTAGATCAAGTTGGGTCGAGTTGTCTGAATCAGTTTAGCAAAGTCACCTATAATTACGCTTGTTCTATATAAATAATATCTAGAAGTAAAGCAAAATGAATAAGAATAGCAACATGTGAATATAATATAGATTCTAATTTTAGATAGTTAAACAAACATTAGTGAAATCTTGAAAACAGAAGACATATCTTTCATATATATATATGTGTGTGTGTGTGTGTGTGTAGAGAGAGAGAGAGAGAGAGAGATGAATTTAGCTACATTTGAGTGGATCTCTACTTAGATCTGCTTAAATCTATATTAGACAATGAGGATTCCACATCGATGTTCCAAACCGTTGAATGTGATCTACTACTTTTAAACCACATACATACTAAAAATTATGTGATCTGAAGACCCCTAGCCCATACATCAACTGGTTAAAAGAACATACACAATTTAATATTATTTACACTATCTATTAATGGACTACTTGATGCATAGATTAGGCGTCTCCAAATCGTATGATTTTTAGTATGTAAATAATATAAAAATAGTTGATCATATCCAACATCTCAAATCATCAACATGAGACTCTTATCATCCAATCTAGACCTAATCAAATCTGAGTGAAAATTCACTCGATTGTAGCCTAGCCTAACACGCCCTCCCTCTCTCTCTCTCTCTCTCTCTCTCTCTCTCTCTCTCTCTCTCTCTCTATATATATATATATATATATATATATATATATATATATATAGGATTTTTCGCTTGTGTACCTTTATAAATATCTGAAACTGTCTAATACTCAAACTAAGCCCAAGGAGGTTAAGGATTTTCAACCCAAACCCAATCCCAGGCTGGGCTTGGGGTGGGTTTGGATTGACCTGGCCAATATCCAATGCTAAACAAATAGTACAGAAAAGCAAACAATACTAAAGAAAAGCTGGCGAAGTAATTTAAGCTTACCATCACCTTGAAAACTAAAAGGATATTGCTTTGGTGGAAACCCAACAATCGACTTTGGTGCTCTACCTTCTCCTGCCTGAAAAAAGGTCCATTATTCTACCCCTTATGACCTTCAAACCTTCGGTAAATCTTTATAATAACCAGGTTCATATTAATGCAGCTAAATTGCCTAAAGAGTATTACTTTCCAAAAACATGTAGAGAAGAAAGCCAATTTCAAAAAAAAAGGAAAAAACAAAAGAAAAAGAAAAGAAAATGAGATACCATTTACAATTACATTTAACCTAAATCTAAGTCAGAAAATTAGACCACATAATTGCCTAAGCCATTCTGACCAAATATTTTTTATGATGGATCCTATTGGCATGAGCTCAGAAAAGGAGGAATAATCAAAACAGCATGCTACCTACGCCAATGATAACAGGTTGCATACGAGCCAATGCGGGAATCACAAACAGATTTAACATGACATGCTAATTCCATGTGCTCAATTAAAAAAATATAACAATATATTATCATTGTTAGCAATAATAAAACAGCATGCTACCTATGCCAATGATAACAGGTTGCCTTTGCAAGGAAGATCAAATCTTCGACAAAAGAGAATGATCACGAAAAACTGCTCATATAGGAATGATATATGCACACTGTGAGTAGAAACTGAAAGATCTAAATGTTATCATTTGAAAGGACTATAACAGTTCCACATTTATGTAGTTCTTTGCCACTCTTCTGGGAACCTCCATCTTCTATGCCAATAAATGGACACTCTAGACCACAATGGGAACCCAAAATTGTACTCTAGAGGCTCATCAGCCACTCCCCCTACAGT
The DNA here is from genome assembly GCF_051530095.1 of Phoenix dactylifera. Taxonomy (NCBI): domain Eukaryota; kingdom Viridiplantae; phylum Streptophyta; class Magnoliopsida; order Arecales; family Arecaceae; genus Phoenix; species Phoenix dactylifera. Next base: position 13,925,376 of record NC_143204.1, on the reverse strand, counting down.
TAAAGGCAGCCATACATACCTGGAATCCCTCAGCTCTGCCGGCTTCCATCGATCTGCCATGAAGATGAATGAACCTGGTAACCCTGGCAGCGGGACTACAAATGTGCTCTGAGCGAAGAATGTCGTCGACCTGAAAATCTTGTTCCCTCCAACGCAAGGATTTCCCATTGTTTCCCAAGGGCCCATTATTGACTCTGCTGCATGAGCCAATGCTCTGTTTGGAGCCCACCCGGTACAACCAGAGGTGATCATGTAGTAGGTTCCCTCGTACTTGAACAGGGCAGGAGCTTCCCTATGTCGTCCCACCAGAATCCTCCTCATCACTCTTGTGACATTGAGATAATCATCAGTTAGTGGACCAATATGGAGCTCGCTGTTGTCCTCGGAAGAGTAGATTAGATAGGCCTTCCCATCGTCATCTTTGAAGATGGTCATATCCCTACTCTCAAAATCATGAGGGCGCATGCTATAAAGGTATGTGAAAGGTCCTGTTGGAGAGTCACTGACGGCCACACCCGCTGAAGCTTTGGTGTAGTTAGCATCATCTATGTGCATCCACATGACATACTGACCACTCTTATCATTGTATATCACTTTGGGTCTCTCAAGCACATTGGATACATGGAGATCATGGGTGGCATTGGTTCCTTCTCCTGACAGCACAATGCCTTCATTTGTCCATTCCCACAAGTCCTTCGAGGAGTAGCAACTAACTCCAATGATGTCAATCTGGGGAAGAATGAAGCATTTATGAGCTTAGTTTAAATTTTGTGATCGCTTATTAAGCCCCAAAAAGTAAAAGCTAGATTAGAGAGATCATAAAGAGAAAGCATGCCCAGATAACACCGAAAGTAAACATTCCAGTTTGAAGCACAGATAAAGCAGACTCTTTAGACAGCTTATAACCATCTGTAATATAGGTATTATGAATTCTTGGATTACTTCTCTTGGTTAGATAAAAAATGTAGCATATGATATGGGTATCAGGTGTTGCACCCGAGATACATAAACCTCTAACAAACACAAGCCTCTGAGGCATATTCATTTTTTTTAGTCAAGCCAACTTAAACTGTGAACCAGTTCCTTGATATAAGTAGAAAAAAACAGTGGTATCACAACAGAATCTCCTTTTACTCATGTCATTTCAGCCTCATCAACATACTTCTCTTTTATGTACAATTACTTTCTTGTATACAACCCTTTCAATCTCCTCATGTAACATCAATGCCACCAACTCCATGAGAGTTTGCAATTGTTCACCGGTGCTCTCTAATTTCATACAGAATTACTGAAATCATTCAGTCAAGACAGATATTAAACACCACTGATTCTACACCATCAATAACAAAATGAAGATAAAATTCCTACATTTAGTCTAAAGTATCTTCATGCCATTGATGTCCCGAAGTGAAGAATATGAGTAAATTTTGTTGCCAAAAATCTAATATCAGTTGATCACCTGTTTCAAGCAAGTAGTTTCCATAGGGTCAACTTCTCGATCAACTCTCAATAAACAGTCCATTATCCAGTGTTAAAGAGCAGTTTGTGACTGTTAGCAACTTAGCATGCTAGACAAATAGAAGTTTGGTAATTAATTGTCCATGCAGCCATGCAACTGATTTTTCCGAAAATGGATAAAAAATTATTCTTGAGCTTATCATTCTACTTATCAAGCACAGGAACTAAGGAAGTGCACTTCCTGAAAGTCTGACAACTTAACAGCTACCTTTAATTATTGATTAGAGTCATTAGACAGATGTCACTTTCAACAACTAACCTCCAGCTTCTCCGAAGATGAATGCTAGTCCTTGAGGCACCTCACCACTAAATATGCCCAAAATACAGTTATAAGCATGACCACATTAGCGTAGTAGAAGTTTGTCCAAGAGAGATACCCACATAGCTAATTATACACCTAATCTACAAAATAAATACGTACATTAATTAATTCGATGTTTTTTCTTTTGTGATATATTTCATAAATCATCACTAGAATTATTAATCAAGCAATTGAAAGTACTTGGCAGACAAGCATGTCTAACATATTTTGGAGGTTTTGAGGCTATATAAATACCAATAGCCATCATATTCCACCAAAGAAGCAAAAATATTTTGTACCAAAAAAAAAAGAAGCAAAAAAATTTTCCTGAATGATAAATGCTAGTTTCTCACATGTTGATAAATAAATAATTATTACTTTATAAATGACATTAAGAAACTAGAATAAGTACTATGGCCACACATCATGACCGCCACAGACATATAATGACCCTAACCTAAAATCTTTAGAACAGCTTGAACATGCAAGTTTCAGTCATTTCACACAAAGTAAGATTTTCATCTTACTTGGCTTCAGGATCACATCGGTGCATATAGAACTCCATGTGTCTCATGAAAAGAGGGAGTGAGATGCTTGCCCCAATTTAAGAGTAGAATAATCATTTTGCTTGTTAGACAATAAAACATGCCCTCACCAAGATAATAGCGGTAGAAACTAGAAAGGAACAAATATTCACATATAAGACATGCAAAAGAATGTTTTTGCATGCTGCATATTGTATTTTTTCCAAAGAGAGACAAATAAAAAGAAAGTCACAACACAGTCTCACAGCCAATAACACATTCCCACCTCATCTTAAACATGATTGATCAACTAATGCCACTCAAACTAGATAAATATTGAGCCATACAACATTAATAGACTTGCAAAGAAGTCAACAACTTAGAGCTAATGTGAAGTTAGTGACTGTTTTGCAATGATTACAAACCGGATGGCCCATCTGTTCTTTGTCAAATTTGAGGACTGAGGGTTGGAAAGGTTGCAACAATGCAGTAATCATTTAGATGGATAGTATTTTTCTTATTACTTAATTGTTAGTGGCATATTTGGCAATAGCTCTACTTGTTCTGTACATGGGAGCTGATGAATAATAAGGGTCTCTCTCTCTCTCTCCTCTTGTGTGTGCACATGTGCATGCGAACACGTGTGTATATTATTTCTTCATTATTTTACTTTCTCTTTGCTTTTTGGGTACATAATCTATTGCATCTACCTAGAGGACTGGTTATGACTTATTCGATTAATTCTTAAGGGGCCATTGACAATTAAAATAGGTAAAGGCCCTCTCAGAGAAAAGTGAGTAAAAAGCATCTCTTCGACAACCTTCAAAGTTATTATGTGCTGAATCCAAAAATCTACCCATAGATAAAAGAGAATAACTATACATGCTCATGATGAAGTTCCCAAGCTGCTGTTTAGACAAGGAACTAAATGGATCAAAAATGAAGTGTTAAACAAAATGGCAATTAACCATAACTTTAATTCACTCCTAAGGGACTGGATTCCTATTAATCTGATTAGCACTTGCTTTATCACAGAAATAAAGAATTGGAGTAGCCATATGATTCCCCAGGAAGAATGTGTAAGTGCAAAATAATTTCTCTACAGCTGTATGAGCTATCATACAATACCTGAACTTGGCACTAGAGCAAGAGAAAACTTATTTTCTGCTTTTCCAAAATATAACAAGAACTCAAGAGAAGATGCAAAAGCAAGTGGTGTAATGCCAAATGATAGAATCACAAGCCATAACAGCAGAAGTGAGGGCTTTGAGTTCCAGCAAGGCAAAAGCAAACACAAGAAAATCACAGGTACATAACAACAGCCACAGAATGTGCAAGAGGACCATATGGTGGATAAAGCTAGAATCACCGTCAAACTGGCTCACCATGAAACTAACGCATGCTACCCATTCAAAGATGGTCAAGGCAGACACGAACATCTACAAACATCCAATAATAATGAGACAGAAGGATGTCTAAGGGGCTTGCATTATTAAAATGAACAAATGAAGTTTCAATAGGAATCAATGTTGCGTTTTTGATAAATTAGGCATAGCTAATTAGATCAAATGTGTGTAAACCCACAAACAACCACAATCAGAAAAGAGGTGAACATAATGAAAGGAGTCAAAAGACCAATGCCCATTTCAGACAAAGGTTGATAACTTGATACGATGGTTCAAATGGGAAATAGTGGGAAATACAGGGTCAGATGTGTTAAAGGAACTGTAACGCACTGACTGAGTTCCAAGTTAACAAAATAGAAATATTTCTCATGAAACGCTCCCACAAAAACGGTATCAGAAATGTTCATACCAAGCAAAAGAGGCTTGTAAAATTTTCTGAACGACACAATTCAGGTAGATATTTAGCAAAGAATTTGACCAGAAAAGAAAACTGGGCAGAGAATGGGAAAGGCCGAGAGGGAGTTACATGCTGACATCCTCAAAGATGTGACCATGAAGAAAAGGCATTCCATAAATTCATCTAATAGACGACCATGACGAATGAAAATAGCAATAAAGGCCTTTTTGGAGTGGCCTTTTTGGCAGAGGTGCAATGGTCTCAGCATAATCAAAGTTATTGAAAAATCACTATCACCAAATAATTAACTACTATTTCCAATGTAAATATGGTTAGAAATACAGTAATGAGGAGCATGATGACAATAGAGAATTAGAGATGTTGTTTATCATGCATGCACATGTGCTGAGATGCCACATTCATTTCATTCAAACTCAGAAGAATCAACAAACATTTACATGAGTTGGTTCATCAAAATCTCTAATGATGTCTAAGCAAGCAGCTGAGCAAATTAGTTCAGTTGGAATGCTCTGACATCAGTACACAGGGTCGAACCTCAAGTGTTATTTAGGGCCAGATCTTTGTTGTCACATTCTCCAAATATTTGTTTTCTGTGTATGTCAGGGGTTTGTGGGGTTGCTGGGTCTGGGGGTGGGGGGAAGACTAGCAGATCTTTGGAAAAAGCTAGTTTCTCTAAAAAGCATCATACATGATTTTTGTCGCAATCATGTATAGCATGATCATCTTTTTTTTAAAAATGTTTGATAACATGTAATGTATAAGAATGTCCATTACTTTGTCTTTCTTAAATGAGAGAATGAGAGTTTGTCCATGACTCTCTCTCTCTCTCTCTCTCTCTCTGCAGGTGGGAGTTCGATTAGTTTGATAAAGGATGAAAATCATGAAATCCTGTTGGCTTCTCCTTCAAATTTAAAGTATTAAGAATTTACCAAAGCTACAAAGGAATTAAGTGGTGAAGGAAATGGTTGAAAAGCTATGGTTACAAATAAAGAGACTACGCAAATACTGAGAAAGCCCACTTAAATATTGCTGAGAAAAGCCAAAATCCCACATTCTAGCTTATGCTATGGTACTAAAGTACCCCTCAAGTGTTGCTTTGATTAATGAATGCAAGCAGAGATGAGTACACAAAGAGAAAGATGTTTAAAATTTTAAAGAAAATATTGTATTTTGTAGTAGTCATCATAAGGAAAGAATATTACATGATGAAAGCATTCTTTACAATTCAACAAGTTGCATGATATCCATTATAAGATAGTAGACTATTCTTGCATAAAGTTATTGACACATCTACGTATACATCTCCGCATACTGGCCATTTATATGTTTGGCATTCTTTATATGATGCTATACATCTAGGAAGGAAAGAATCTTGCAAGATGAACACAATCTTTACAATTCAACAATTTGCATGATATCCATTATAGTGTATAACTAGTATACATGTCTGCGTATTGGCCATTTTTGCATCTTGCATTCTTTATATGTCGCTATACATTGAATCATTGACTCTACAATGCAATTGTCATGTCCTGAGCTATGCAAAGGGTTTTAGTCTTGGGATTGTTCATATTGACTACATGACTAATGAGATTGTTTATTTAGTCCAGCACTTGCTTGTCGAATTTCAACCTAATACCACACACTGTTATACCATACTTAGAAAGAGTGAGATATAAGAAAAAGAAAACACAAGAACTAATGAACAGATTTCTTCCTGACATAATCATCGTGCATCGTATTCCTTTGTTTGCAAGCCACAAACTGCTGGTATAGTGATCAATATAACAGTTTTAGACACTTACTAGAATTGTCCTTGCACTATGAATGAGTTTTGCACTCGCACGTACATGAACTTAAAATGATGATAGTCAAAAGTATATAAACAGCAATTTCATTAATTTATGCAACAATTGAAGTCGTAGTTTCTTTAACCATGTACCCCTCTCTGATCCCAACCCTACACCTAAAAAAGTACTTGGTATCCCAGGATTTTACCATATCTGTCAATATCCTATGATCCATGATAATTTGTAGCAGTAGATTTTGCAAAGATTGATACACAGGTTATTCCTTTTATAAAGTTATGTTATCCTTAATAATGTTTTTTTGATTATAAATAATTTAATGTTTTCTGCTGATGTTTATCAAAAACCAATGGTTAGTCTACCAACATGTCATCTTGTGCCATAAGTTGTGCAGATATTGTATGTATAGCAGTACAGTACATGAAGTACATCTTATGTTGGCATGTATAATTTGTACAGTATTGGGTGTACTGTAGCATATCACTACAAAATGGATTAGTATGTGATAGCAAATGCTGCATAGTAAATTACTTAGTCAAACCTAAATTTCTTCATTCAAGAGAGCAAGTCAAACTTTTGCCTCTAGAACTCTTCCAACCTCATCTGGAACCAAATTCGAATTTGGATCAATCATTTGATGGTAAAATAACACTAAAATAGAAATTCAATACATTATTTGAAGAGGTGAGACAGGGTTTTAGGAATTTTAAGGATTTCTTCTCATCTAAATAATAAAAATTTCTATACTTTTGCATAGATATGTTGGATCAAGAGGTACACCCAAGCAATACAAGTTATTAGCTAAGAAGAAAATGGTTGAGGAAGAAGGTAATCAAATATGAGCACACCTTCATATTTCACATGACAATATTATGGAAGAGAAAAAGATTGTATTATTTATGCTAACAATGTCAACAGCACTTTGGGTTCAGGGGAAGGCTGGGGCACAGCGGTAGCATTGTTGGTACACTTACAAATGGAATTATGTAGAACCACCAAATGGTTGTCTATATATTGTGGAAAACATACCCAGAGATGGTGAATAGACAAAGCAAGGGTGAGGGCATAGCATCAGCAGTAGCACCATCAATAGAGCTTATAAATGGAATTATGAAGTGGTATGATATTGTGGATAACATATATAGGGCTCGTTTGGTTCGCAGAAAGCATTTTTCCTCCTAGGAATATGATTTCTGGGAAGCAGATTTCTAGGAAGATGATGCCTAGAAAAGTACTTTTGGCATGTTTGGTTGACCATGGAAAAGTGACAGATTTCCAGAGTGCTTATGTTTGGTTGACCATCCACTTTCCTAAGAAAGTTATGTATAATTCCTATTATATCCTTAATAAAAATTAGGACTTTAATGCCTCTTTAATGCTGAAGGGCCTTTTTGAAAAAAAATAAAAATAAAGTAATTTCCGGCTCATGGGAAAAACTTTTCCATGAAATGTGGGAATCATATTTCCATGGAAATACAACTTTTCCATCTCTCTCCTTTGAAAACTCCAACCAAACAAGAGGCATCTCATTACTTTTCTGTTGACCACACTTTTCCCCTTTCTTTTCCCGCGAACCAAACAAGCCCATATAGGTGATGAATGGAACGTACTTGAACACTCTTGTAATGGGAGATGCATTGTTCAAGGGGTGATGATGATGATGACGGTGATGATCATGAGCCATTATTACACTGAATCATGCATTTGGCTATATTTAGAAAAAGAAAAAAGGTGTAGGCTCAAAGAACATCAGATACATATTGGGCGCTTCTGATATATGGAAGACTCACTATATCAAACTGTGAATTTTTGGGGTTGATGGAAAACCTTACTCTTTAATAGCAAGTCCAACATGGTTCTCAAACAAAATCCCAACATACTAACATCAGACATGGGTTTTGATGTTCTTGGAGCTTGGTCGAGGATTGTGATATAAAGATTTCAAGTATATCATAATATCATGAAACATGGGCTAAGTTTGTGGTGTGAAATGGGCCACATATTTTGATTTCACTACAATTTTAAGACATAGAACACTAACCTAAGGTTACAAGTTCAGAAAAAACTAAGAGAAGCTAGATATTTCTCTCGGCGCAGCTATCCTAATTTCTTGATACCTTAGTTATGAATATCCATGGCATTTCACACACCTATAAAACCTTTTGGCTGCTCATCTTAGAGTTATATAAACTTTTCATGCCCCTTGCTACTAAACAACAAAATAAGCTCTCTCATTTTACTATTTGTCTAATTGTCACTAGCTTAGAATATCTTGTTGATTCCTGTGGAAAGTAGGCATTTTTATTTATAATTTATCCAGGAAAGCAAAATGCATTCACATTCTAAATGAATTGACTATGTCATCGGTACATAATATTTTTTGTTCTTGGATTTTGTGACACTATCTATAATGAATCAAGAGGGTGAGATTTGGTGCAATGATAAGGTTGCTCTATTGTGACCTAAATGTCACAAGTTTGAAATACAGAAACAGCCTCTTTGCACATGGGGGATCAAGCTGCATACATCTAACCCTCTCCAGACCCTGTAATGATAGGAGACTCGTGCACCGGGCCGCCCCTATCTATAATGAATCAAGGTAAGAATTAAAAGTGAATCTAGAATTAAATTTTTATCACTTTCTCAAAGCAAAATTAAGTTTTATAACTATTGTAGAGCCAAAATATAAAAAATCTAATGGTAAGTGAAATTGAAATTATAAATTTCTCATGATAATACACATCAATCTTTAAGCTATTACACAGGAATGCCCCTTGACAAACTTAAGTTGCCAAGGTTGAAAAATTGGGGGATGTCGTTCCATATATAAATTATGTTGCATATTGTTTTTGACCTTAATGAAATGAAATGAGATGGGAAAACCAAAAATTAAGCAAAACAAATTCTAAATTTCAACTGACCCGTGCAGCTGCTCTCCTATGTGCCTGGTAAGTTGGGCCGTCTTTGTTCTCCCCATACCAATAGTAGGTCTCTGTCCTCCAATCAAATAAAATGCCCCCTCCATGTGCTTGAATAGGATTTCCCTCGGTGTCCAACCACAGTCTACCAGGATAGTAATACATGCTGTCCTTCCCTCTCTTGTTTGGGTCTATTGCACTCTTTCGATCAGGAAAGAAAAGGGCATGCAATTCAGAAGATTCATCTAAGAATTCATCAACCACTGAATAAGGCTTTCGTGGTCCCCTTCGTTTCACTGCACGCGGCGACCGCTTTCCTCTAGGGGGTGGCAAATATAAATTCTCTTCCTCAACCTCTTCCAATTCTCTGGTCACAGAGAGATGGCTCGAACCTATACGGATCTCTCCCTTGTCCTTTTGAGGGATCAGAGAATAGAAATGAACCATGAGGATGCATCCCACCAAGCTCCACAAAACTAGAGATACAGAGCATCTGGTTCCTGCACTGCAACGGAAAGCAGATGATTTCCGGTTTTTGTTCCCCATCCTCATTCTCCTTTTTTTTATCTCCAAGATAATACTGCAGTAGCAAAAATACAACCTATATAGATCCAAAGTGAATCAAATCAAAGTCGCATCCTAATCTATCCATTCTTTCCAACACTGAATAATGAGCATTTCATTGAACTTTCAAGAAAAAATTATATAAGGAACAAAAGTAGCGCATAATACTCATCTGACATGAAACAGTAACATTATGCTATCAGTACGGAATTTCCTAGGTGAAAAACTATCAGATAAGACATTCACAGAGCCTAAGCAGAAACTGAGAGTAATCAAAAAAAACAAAATAGACTGTAAACAGTAACCAGAAAGCAAAGGGGAAAAAATGTACATAATTTAAAATTTGCTAGGGCATTTTGGTTGAAGTAATTCATCTCCTCCAAACTCAAACAAAGTTCAAAATCAAAAAAGAAAACAAGAAATAGGTCATCTAACACTGATGCTGGCTAGCCAATCCAAGAGACAGATCATAGAATCAAGATTAAGGGCTCAAAAATGGATTTTTTTTCAAATCTTCAATCAATCAAAAATATGCCTCGAGGCATGCTCACAAAATTCAGTAACTTATGGATCCGACTAGAAAACCATAGAATCCTTATTTCAGGGCAAATAGTAGACAAAAAAAAAAAATCGCCATTCAAAAAAAAACAGAGCCAGCTACAGGTGGAAAGGTCAAAATCGAAAACTAACTCCCAAAGTTCAGACTCATCCTGAAAAAAAGAAAAATCTGCAACCCATCAAAGAGCAACAACCAAATTCCGAGGTCCAAACCAAGCTCAAGTTTCCATCAATAACCAATACAAATCATGCCCACCAAGAGAAATAAATGTAGAAATCACACATCGCAGGAAAAAAGATCTTGAAAAAAATCTAACAAAAAAAGGGAAAGTCGTCAAAACCTACCTGACAAGGTCCTCGCCGCGGGGTGAGAATTTAGAAATACGGCGCGTGATCCTGCTGTCTCACCCATATTTAGGACAGGGGCTCACGGATGTCTATGTTCACCTCCCCTCCTCTCTCTCTCCCCCCCCTCTCTCTCCGGCCTTGCCAACCACCAGGAGTCAAACATCTTCTTGCTGATTAGTTGTCAAAACAGGGTAGATCCCCAAAACCCTCGGTTCTGGAAAGGTTGGCTGTCCTTTTAGCTTCGGAGGGATATGTTTGGGTGTGGCTTGGACTCGAAGCACTGACTTTATATCTCCCCGAGTCCCCAGGATGGCCTTCGTCCTCTCCAAAATCTATATTGTTCTTAGTGCTCGAACTTTCCTGCCTTTGCGTGGGGTTTGGCTTACTTGTTTTACTGTTGACGGCTCTTTATGGATGGGGATTATTGGAAAAAATTTAATACTGTCCTTAGTGCACCTTGACTTAATGATTTTTAAATTTTTAACTAAAAATATTCTATCATGAATATGGTACTAGTCCAAAAAAAATTTGTAAATTATAAAATAATAATGATGTTACGTCCTGTTTTTGACAGTGTTGCTTGTATCCAGAGCCGGTCCACCTCTTAGGCGATCGCCTAAGATCCAAACCTAAAGGCTCTTAGTTATAAATATATTGAGGCTTCCAAAAGACTCTTAGCTATATGCATTGAGGCCCCCAAACCTAAAGACTCTTAGCTATAAATACATTAAGGCTTCCAAATAATTTCTTAATATATTTATTATTATTATTATTAGTGAGTTCACCTAAGGCCGCCAGATCCATTGAGCCGCTCATGTTTGTATGTTTGTTTTTTACTTCTCAATTGATTTGTTTTCTCATGGCTAGCTATTTAAATATTTTAATTATCTTATATTCTTTGTTAGATTTTTTTAAAAAATTTTTAACTACACCAAATTCTCGTAAATTTCTTGGATTTTGAAATTGTAGCCTTAGCTAAATTGCTACCATATGATCAACTTGTGATTTTGAATGAACATGATTTACCCACTTTAATCCGAAACTAGACTCTCATAATTAACCCATGCTAGTTCGAACTAAAAGTCATTTGATCGCGCCTGAATCAGAAAAATCTACCGTCTTCCAAACCATTTATTAGTTTAGAATGTTCTCCTACCCACCTTGACAAGTCCTGAATTTAAGAAAGTAATGCATAATTAGTAAGTACTTTTATTCTTTTGATTATTTGCATGTCAATATTAAGTCATGTGTCGTTAATTAATCTCATATTAAATGTTACTCACTCGTAATGCATGCGTTGTTCATTGTTGTTTCTTACGTAATATGTTCATGATGCAATCAATCAACCTATTTTTAAATGAGTTTCTTATAGTGTCTGAATGTGCTATTATTGATTTCATATGACTCAAAGATTAATATATTAATAAATAAAATATTAAATTCAATCCAATCTGACCCTCACAAAAGTTGATCTGACTAAATTCAAATTTCAAAACTGACTCAGATATGGATCAAGCTTAAATCACGTCAATATCTGATCCAAACTGACCAACTCATAGCCAGAGTTGGACCTAATGGTTAAAGAATTATAAGAGAGTTATATAAACTAGGAATATAATGGTATTCTTAATGCCACTGCTCGTTAAATTAAGGGCAGCTACATATGCATGGGATTTGGGGAATCTTTCAATCAAAACTATGAGCTTTTATTTCATTCAACGTTGCATGTTGGTTTGCTTGAGGATGGAAAGGGCTGACTGTGGATTTTTATCATATGGTGTAATGTCTAAATCCTAGTTATTTTTTTTTCAACATGATTTGTGTCTTAAATAAGTTCAGGACCCAAATCAGTTGACTGAGGCTCAACTAGCCTGCAGTAATTCCTCACCAACATGATTTTGTGGGGTGATGCCTGGTATATGAGAAGTTTCATATCCAAAGTTAGGTGACCATTTATATTTCCTTGAACCGATCTATCTGTTAAGCTTGAACTTAGACATGGACTAATGACTCGCAATTTCAATTCAAGATCAGTGATTTGTTAGATGTAGCATGGATCTATCCTTGTCCGTGCCTAGTGTCCTAGTTTTGCTATTTTTTGGTTGTAATCCTTCATTCCTTCAAATAGTTTTTCTTTTCTTTTTTTTTTGGCAAAAGGGAGGAGAATGACAGCTTATTGAATTAAAAAGAAAAGATGCATCTAAACAAAAAAAAAAAAGGTTACTAAAACAAAAATAAAAGAATATCTAATCTAAAGCAAAGATAACAGTTTTAAAGACATTTAATAGTTCTTGCCATCAAAAGAAATTTTAGATAGTTCAATGGGCAAGGGTTTCGAGAACCAGAGATAGGAATCCTGGTGTTGGGGAATGTAAGTCGCCCCAAAGCACGTGAGCACATCGACAGCTCGTGACCTCGAAAGCGCCCGACCTCGGGCGACCGACCTCGGACACCCTACCAGGCGCCCAACTTCAGAGCTCTCAACCTCGAAAGTCCGACCTTGCCACTCACCTACCGTGGCCACATCCTTCTATAGTCCGATCAGAGACCATGCCCTGCCACCGCCCCTAGCATTTAATGCGCGTGGCCTCCGCAGACCTCTGGCTTACTCCACAATTATTGCGTATCTTCGGCTTACTCCACAATTATTGCGTATCTTCGGCTTACTCAACAATTAATGCGTATCTCCGGCTTACTCAACAATTAATGCGCGTGGCGCCTGTTATCTACGGATCTTCAGTCCTCCACAGCAAATCAGCTCGGCTGCATCCAGTCGACCCTGACAACCCCCTGATCCCGACCTCCTCTCCAACAGCAAGGCATTAATTTACTTGATCGTGCACCAATTCATGCGACGTGCCCAGCCGTACGGCAACTTCATCCCATTACATTACAGGTAACCCAGCACCCTTCTATAAAAGGGGAGGAAAAAATCTCTAGGCAAGGACTCTCTCCCTTTGAATACACTTGCCCCCTCTGACTTAGGCATCGGAGGGCCGGCGCCGGAAACCCCGGCCACCGATTTTTTGCAGGCCCCTCGCGGAGGACGCCGCTCGTCGACGGATCGCCGCCCGCCAGTTCTTGCCGGAGCTCCTCCTTCCCAGCGGACCGGTCGCCCCCGGATCCAGATTCCAGCAACACCTGGTATTTTGTGATGCCTAGAATATATGCTGCAAGCAAAATGACTGAAATGTTCCTAATTAACCAATCTGCGCATCATGTGAGTCAAAGCCTTTGGATTCAACACCACTTAAAGCAGCCTATAGAGGTAAAACAAGAACCGATTAAGAGGAGCACTCAACATAGACATGAGACTTTAATTGCACACTAGAACCTAGGGCTGCAAAAGAGTTGAGTCGACTTGTAAGCCAACTTGGTCTCAGCATTAGACCTTGCCCGATCCATATTTGAAGATCTGTGAGTTGGTTCGGGTTCAAAATTAGATTTGAACTAAATTCGTGGTTGTGTGTTATCTATGTCTAGTTTATATCAACAAAAAATAGATCTAACTCAACCTGAACTTGATTTGGTCAGACCCAAAACTAGAATCATAAAACTTCCTTCTCGTTTATTATAAATATCTTTTCTAATTCATTAAATGAACTCTCATTTAAAATAATTCATCTTTTTTCATCTCAATAATTACATCTTCTCTTACCTATTTTCACTTATTATATTTAAACATTTATATTTCCTCATTTGTTCTAATGGATTCTTATTTATAATGTTTTTAGAAAAAATAAGCATCCTAATGCATGAAGCTCTAACTACTACAAGGCTAGGGAGGATCTAAGCTAATGACCTTATCTCCACATGTGGAGAGGCACATGATACCTATCTGCCATCTCTTATTAATCCCTCAAGTACATCAATATATATTTCAAGAATCATTGTTTGCAAATTTAAAAATGATCATTACTTGGATGAAAATTGAAAGGTTTTGAATGAAAATTTAAGTTTAAGTTGACTCTTTTTAAGTTTATTTGATTTTTAGTAATTTTATATTCAATTATGAATTATAACTAGTTGCTCAACTCAAACTACAAACCTGACCAGACTTGGTCATCACCCAAACCCGAACATCTCAGGTTGGGTCCAGGTCATACTTGACCTCCATCCAACACGTATAATCCTCTGGATCTAAAATTCTTTCCGTAGACTCAACCCAACCCAACCCGAATAACTAATTAGTTTAATCCAAATTCAAAATCATGACTAGAGCTAATCACAGGTTGGGTCTAAGACCTAAATTCTATTCATTTTTAATCAGGCTTTGGACTGGGTCTATTCAAAATTTGATCTTTTTTGCGCCCAAGCTCGGCCTTGATTAGCTCTAATCATGACCTAAATATGAAATTGAGTTGGACCAAGGTCAAGTATGCCCCTATCTGACCTAACATGTTTGCAACCCTACCAGAATCTTTTTATTTGATTTGAATTTTCCTTGTTTTTGTTTTCCTATTCGATTTTTTATGTCATAATTGGTATTTTGGGTGGCACCATCTATAGGACCATTTGTTTAGGCTGCATTTGGATGTTAGTTAACTAAGCAAGGGTAGTTATCTTTAACTATAAATAAACATCACTTATCCACGAATTCATGAGAGAAACTGTTTGATTGCTGCTTAGTTAACTATCATTGTTGCTAAGCTGGAGAAAAATTATTGTTTGGTTGAAAATGTATTAAATTAAATGGATAAAAGCCAATTTTAGGATATAAAAAATACTGCTTTTATACTTGACCTTCTATTTGGTTAAAAAGGCCAAGGACCTCACTTATCCTCGAAGCCTTGAAGCAAAATAATACACAAGCCAGGCTCTAGAGTGAGATCCCAAGCTCTAGAGTATAGATCGGAGGTTTCTCTCTACTTACACCATATCCTAACAAGTAGTGGAAGCCTAAAGGCTAGTTAGATGGTAGCCATGTGTTACTAAAATCTAGGCAATAATAATAAAGGGGTTTGCCCTCAGTATTGGAAGTAGGTTGGGTATTAAGTTCTAATTTATTAGAATGAGCGTAGAGGCCACTAATTGGAATCAAGAGTGTTGGATAGGACTTCTTACATCATATTCGAATCAATGGCATGAAGATCAGCTAAGATAATGGCATGTGGCTAGAGTTAATCATGGGATGGGCTTGAGCACAAAATTGCCAAATTTTAGCTAAGCTTGGCTGAAAGCTTAACTTAAAATAATATAATTTAGGCCTGAGACCCGCCCGATGATCAGCTCTATACATGGATAGGCTTGAGAAGGACAAATGATAGTTAAAAGATAGATGGAAAATGATTGTGTATAGACCGATCAAGTTATCATATGGCACCATGCAAGGTAGTCTGAGTGATGTCTAAAAAGCAACAATTGAACTAGATCGAGTAGTAAGTCACTCGAGATATAGGCCTCGAAGACAAGTGGTGAAACATAGACCAATTGAGAGTATAGCCTACCCAATAAACTGTGTTAACCTAAAAGCTGATTATGCTCTATGTGATTCATGTGGCTAAGTTATCAGCCCGATACAGGGTAAAGACCTGAGAGCAGGATACGAGAAGGGGAGATAGTTATCGAGAGACTGGAATGTGGGAAGTAGAGATAGACAGTTTGGAGATTGGAACAAACCGTGAGAACCGTCAAGAGAAAATGATGAGAGTGGAGTTAACTGAGAATAACATGTGTCAATGCTTGAATAAGATAGTTGTCTAACAATTAAAAAATATGTATAATTTATATTGTGATCCCAAGACCACGACCTTCGTCGATCAATGACCAGCAATTTCATTTTACCCTTTCAGTTATTTTCAATATCTCTCTTTTTTTAGCTCTTAGTATCTAGTCATGATAGCATAGCACCATAGTTATCCCTTCCTTTCTCAAGAAGGTAGCATCCCAGAAGTAAAAGTTCTTAAAGGTCAAGGTAGCAGATCCCAATATCTTATATTTTTTCAGTTTGGATACTAGTGATACATATGTGCATCTATCCAACCCAACCATCGATTGTTTTTCCTCCTTTTCCATTAAACTATTTTTCTAGCACATCTAGCAGGATATGATAATTACTATGATGCTACTTAGGAAGAGGAGTGATGCTCGGCTATTAAGCTCTGTAGAAATTCAAACTCACAATGCTACTAATAAACACCAGTCACCTCAGACTGGGCCATCTGACAGAGTCTATGGGCTTAGTTTAGAGTGGAGGTTTTTAGTGGATAGACAGACTCTAGCTCTCTAGGAGATAATGATTTCAAAGGCCATGCTCCTTCGGTGGATTAATTTAGCCCTTAGTTGATCCTTGGTAGGATATTGTCTTGCAATTCAGATTTTATATGGAAGACAGCCAGTGACACTGACTAGAGGCAGCTACGAGTTAAGAGGCTATTATGTTAAGACCATTTGTTAAGCAACAAGTGTCTTTCACAACTATGATTGCAAAGTAAGTTGAGAGACTCGCCTTTGCATTTTCTAACTATTAGCAGCATGACTTGTCTTGTCCTGTAGCTGTATAGGAGTGTTAACAGTATGACTTGTCTTGTCTTGTAGCTGTATAGCAGCTGCATTATTAAATGTATCTTAGCTATAACTTACTTGTACATAGCCACCCTCATCTATAAAAGAAAGGGCTATGACACTATTCTGATTATGAATAACAGAGTATAAGCCTTTCTTCCCTATCTTTCTCTCCTCTTCATCTCTCTCAACATGGTATCAGAGCTACGGAGATCCTAAAGCAGTTCTCCTCTTCCTTCTTTTCTCTCCTCTCGTAGGCCACCACCGGCCACTTCTTCTTCTTCTTCTTCTTCGGCGGCGGCGAGCATCGCCAGGATCATCGGGATCTGGCACATCCATTCTCCTCGGAAGAGTATTTCTTTTCTTTGGATTTTCTTTGTGGCATTTCATCAAACATCCAACACACACATACCTTTTCTTGTGGAGAACCGGCCAACCGCGGCAGTGCAAAGGCTCTGTCGTACGTCACCAACTCAGGAGGAGGAGCCCGTCCGTCCATCCGTTGTCAGGCACCGGCTTCGGAGAAGAGGATTGTCCTCTGCTTCTTGTCCATCGATGACGCCATCTCCTCTTTGTGACGATGCCATTTACTCCGGAGAAGAGAACTGTCCTCTATATTATTGAGGTCGATGCCATGCCCTCCTTCGGCGAACATGCTTCTTCTTCTCAATTCTTCGGCAGCTGCTTCTCCTTCTTGGGTTTCTTCTCCGCCGCCATCACCCACATCGAGCCCGCCTGCCGGAGCTTGAAGTGGAACTGAGAAGAAGGTCCATCTTCAACCTCTTCTCCGCCTTGGGTTTCCCTTCATCTTTCCTCGAGCCAGCGGAGTCCTTCTTTCTCCTCCATAGAAGAAGGTCTGGTGAAAGAATTGACAAGAAGAGAAAAGGTACTCTACATTTTGCCCCACCCCCAACTCAGTTGAAAGTTGAAAAGGCCTGGTTACATCGCTCTGTCATTATTAAGATGTGACACAGAGCTACAAGTAAAGGACACAGAGCCACAAGTAAAGGGGCCTCTCCTTGTGGCAAGTATAGGAGCATGATAATGGAAGGGTTTTGGTCACTATCATCTGAGAAGCCAGCTACAGTTATGGGGACGTGACACAAAAAAAAAATTGAGATTTCAATCATGGCTTTGTCAACTGATGTTACACGCCCTATTGAGGTCGTTCTAAATGGAACTAATTATAACATTTGGTCTCAACAGATGTCTATTTTTCTTATTGGGCACAGATTATGGAGATTCGTCACCGGAGATAAGAAGGCTCCCACCTAGGGTCTTACAGAGTCTGATGTTGATTTTGAAGAACGACGGAAGAAGTGGGAGAGTACACACTATAAGATTTTATCTTGGTTTATTAATACATCTATGCCTTCCATTCAAACTCTTCTCCCAAAATTTCGAAATGCCAAGCTTGCATGGGAATTTCTGGCAAATCGTTATAATTGTTCGAGTGACTTGGCTCTTCAGTTTCAGTTGGAGTTTAGGATTCACCAGTTGTGTCAAGCATCTGGTCAATCCATTCTTGACTTCTATTCATAGATCAGCAGTCTCTGGGATCAGCTTTCCCAGGCTGACCTTAATTTTACAGATGAGGATTTTTCTAAGAAGTTTCAAGAATATAGAGATCGTCGGCAAGTTATTCAGCTTATGATGGGCATTCGCGATGAATTTGAGACTACTAGGGCTTTCTTACTTCATCGATCTCCTCGACTGACTGTGGAGGTCGTCCTCACTGAGCTTAGTTCAGAGGAAACTCGTCAGACTACTCGTCGAGGCATCTCTACTGATATGGTTATGGCCACATCAACTAGTATTTTACCCACCCCCCTTATCTCCAATGCTTCTGTTTCAGTTGCTGCAGCTACCTCTTCAAAATCAGACAAAGGAAAATCTAGTAAATTTCAGAAACAATGTTTCTATTATGGCAAAATAGGCCATAAGATCTCAGAGTGCAGGAAGAAACAAGCTGAGGAGACGAAGACAGCACAGAAAGCCCAAACGATCTCATCACACCGGTTTGCAGTCATTGCTTCTACTGATTCGTCTGCTTCTGCATCCTCTTCTTCTATGGCCACTTCATCCCTTACTACAGCTGATATTGAGGCAATAGTTCATCAGGTTCTATCTTGCATTGCCCTCTCTACCATCTCAGGTAAACCCTCCTCCTGGTTCATTGACTCTGCCTGCTGCAATCACATGACTTCTGATTCATCCCTAATTTCCTTGAGCACAAACCTAAATTCTATTCTTGTTATTTACACTGCTAACGACTCTCATATGGATGTAAGCCACATAGGTTCTGTCTCTACTCCTACCCTTTCTTTATCTGATACATATCTTATTCCGAAATTGTCCTTCAACTTACTTTCCGTTGGTCAACTTATGGAACATAGCCTTAAAGTAACTTTTACTGATAGAGGTTGTGATGTGCAGGATCAGAAGACGGGTCAGCTCATTGGGACCAGGCATAAAGTTGGTCGTTTGTTTGAGCTCATATCACTACACGTTCCTAACTCTAGTCTTATTCCATCAGTCGCTGCTATATCCTCAAGTCTCTAGCATTCTCGGTTAGGACATGCTTCTCCGTCTCGCATTCAGTTTTTGGCTTCAAATGGTTGTCTGGGAAAAGTTAATTTTGAACCTTTTGATTGCATCTCTTGTTAATTAGGAAAACAAAATGCTTTACCCTTTGACAAAAGTGTTTCTTTCTCTACTACACCTTTCGACTTGATACACTCTGATGTTTGGGGACCTGCTTTTGTTACCACTAAGGAAGGATTAAAATATTTTGTGATATTTATTGATGACTACTCACGGTATACATGGCTTTATTTTTTACGTGATCGTTCTGAATTGCTTGACACTTTTCATGATTTTCAATAGATGGTTAAAACTCAGTTTGGTCGGCCCATAAAAGTTCTTCGTAGTGACAATGCCATGGAATATACCTCTACCTCATTTATGGAAGCACTTAAACAAGATGGAATATTATCTCATCGTCCTTGCCCTTACATCTCTCAGCAAAATGGTCGTGCCAAATGAAAATATCGACCTATCTTAGACATTGTCAGGTCCTTTCTTCTTTCTGCTGCATTACCTAAATCATTTTGGGGAGAGGCAACTCTTATAGCAGTTTATACCATCAATCGGATACCTTCTTCTACAATCTCAAACAAATCACCATATGAAATTCTTTATGAAAAATTCCTAATTACTCTTTTCTAACAGTCTTTGGTTGTGCTTGCTTTGTTCTACTTCCTTCATATGAACATACTAAACTTGGACTACGATCACATCTTTGCTGTTTCCTTGGTTATGGCATCGAACATAAGGGTTATCGTTGTTATGACCCCATAGCCAAACGACTTCGTATATCCCGACATGTCCACTTTTGGGAACACAAAATGTTTACCAACATATCTCCACTTTTCACAGGTTCTCCTCAGTATTCCCCAGTCTTCAACAATCCTCCCTTTGATCTCTTTTCAGATTCCTCTTCTATTGCAGGTGATGAGAGCTCATCAAGAGACCGCTCAATGCCCGACTCCATCGAAGCTGGATCATCCACTGATCCAATCAGCACAACCGGATCATCCCTAGTACTACCCTCCGTTGCTCTAGTCGGGTACGATCCACTCTATCTCATCTTAATAACTATCATTATTTTTTTGCTCTTGCTACCCTCTAGTATTCTCAGGGAATCATGTACTTCGGAAATTTCTTGGACGACAGTTTGAGATGAAGGATCAGGATCCCTTAGCTACTTTCTTGGTCTCAAGATGACATCCAGCTCCGATGGCTACTACCTTTTCCAGGCTAAGTATGCTTTCAAGCTGATATCTCGTGCTGGGTTAACAGATAGCAAAAATATGGAGAGTCCTCTGGAGATGAATGTTAAGCTTCTTTCCACTGATGGCGAACCATTGACAGATGTGACTTTGTATCGACAGTTGGTTGGTAGTCTCATCTATCTGACTGTTACACACCCGGATATATCTTATGTAGTCATATTGGTCAGTCAGTTTATGCATGCACCGCATTCTACACACTATGCAGTAGTCCTATGTATTCTCCAGTATATTCAGGGTACATTGTTCCATGGTCTTTATTTTTCAGCCCACTCTACCTTGGATCTTCAAGCCTATTCTGATGCTGATTGGGTTGGAGACCCTACAGATCGTCGTTCTACCACCGATTATTATTTCTTGCTTGATTCTTCTCTCATTTTTTGAAAAAGCAAGAAACAAACGGTTGTATCTCGCTCCAGTACAGAGGCTGAGTATCGTGCATTGGCAGATACGACTTCTGAATTCATCTGGCTTCGATGGCTACTCCATGATATGGGTATTCCTCTTATTAGTGATTCCTCTCTCAATTGTGATAACATAAGTGCTATGCAGATTGCTCATAATGATGTGTTTCATGAGCGAACAAAGTATATTGAGATAGATTGCTACTTCATTCGGCATCATATCAAGCAAGGCACCCTTCAGTTGGTACATGTTGCTTTTACAGATCAGCTCGCTGATATTTTTACGAAGGCTCATCCACCAGGGCGTCATCGAAATTTGATTCGCAAACTCAAGTTGGCATCTTTGCTACCATCTGGAGTTTGAGGGAAGATATAGCAGTATGATTTGTCTTGTCCTGTAGCTGTATAGGAGTGTTAGCAGTATGACTTGTCTTATCTTGTAGTTGTATAACAGCTGTATTATTAAATGTATCTTAGCTGTATCTTTCTTGTACATAGCTATCCTCATCTATAAAAGAGTGGGCTATGACACTGTTCCGATTATGAATAAGAGTACAAGTCTTTCTTCCCTGTCTTTCTCTCCTCTTCATCTCTCTCAACACTAACCAATAGCATACACTGCAATATTCACCAATCAACCTAGTGGTGAATATGGTCAATAGCAGCCACTGTGTAGCAAATATATTGGATGACTCTCATCTATGAAATTGATAGGATATTGGGGAGACTTGACCTACAAAAATATATGATCTATGAGAAAGGAAAGGCTGAAATACTATGCTAGTGAATCCTTAACGTCCAAGGACCAAGATAACGAAGTTGATGCTCTGCGAGCAAGTGTGGATCCTATGTGTCAAGTTGTGCAAGTTGTTACTAATACTTTAATTAATCTTAGACCAACTCTAGAACCCGAGATGAATTTTGACCATCCGGAGCCATGGCTAAGTGCAAGGAGGGGCTACATCAGTGTGCGAGTTGTCCCAAGACAAGTTTCTGTGCTAGGGATTGGTTGCATTTGTATTATGATGGCCAAGGTGACAAACTATTAGCCAACTAATGTTGTATATTCCTCTAATTCCAAGGGTGGAGGGGACAAACTGCAATGGCTACCTTCTCATCCTCCTAACCAACCATGCTTGGGCTAAAGCAACCTCAGACTGATCATTGAGCTCACATTATATATTAAAACCCTTTATATCAGCTAATTTCATGGCCAACTTCTTGGCCTATACAGCACCACAATATTGTCCTAGATCCGTGCAACCTCTCATAGAATGTAGTCCAACAAGTTGACCTTAAAATAACAATGAGGCTGATTTACAAGAAGCCTTATCCAAATTGGTATGACTAGGACTATTAATTCTCTAGGAGATGCAAAGTCTATAAATTCTCAAAATTTTAGGATATAACAATCTTTCTGCTATGGAACATAGGCCAGTTCTCGGTCCGAAGCATGGAACAACAATTTCCCCATGCTCAGACTATTTGTTAGTTCCTTAACTCGATCAACATTCACCTGGTAAGAGTTAGAAAGCCAATTCCATACCTCGTTTTATCAAACAGAGCTTGAGGTGTTGATGGACAACCTTGCCGAATTGACACAACAACGTGATGACTGATGAAGTTGTCAAAAGATACATGCCACAAGGCTGAATATGTCAAGAGTGTGTAGAATAGACTAGATTTGGAATTGAGAAAGAAATTAGCTAGGCAATAATGCTCTGATCTCTTCAAGTTGACGGTCTAGGCAATGAATTATGAAGCTATCCTCGGGGAGGAAGAGCGAAGAAAAACATCCAAAGGGATATGAGATATCTGAACTATGAAATTTTGTCCATTGAAATAGAATCTCCATAGTGCAACATGGATGAGGTTGAATGTAATGAGATTGATGCAGCCAAGATTTTAACTAGCAAACCTTATGTCTACAAAGTGTTGAGCATGCCGATTAGGCAAAATCGTCTAGTGATGGATGGTCAATCTGTTCCTAAGGGAGAAGTTAATGCTTATTCATCATCATCAAGACAAAATAGATTTTTAACCATTTTTTGAGAGATAAATAAATAAAGCGACATGAAGGTCACAAGTCCTTCCTTTGGAAAAGCTAAAGAATAAGGAGTATTGCAAGTAACACAATAAGTGGAATCATCATAATAGCAGTTGTATCATCAGCCACAATGCCATATAAAAAATGATTGTTGATAGAAAGCTCAAATTTTAAGGAATGATATTGACTGACGAGACCTATTCTTGGAAGTAAGTGTTAATGACTTTGGTAGACTTGAAAGCTTCCATGCCGAAGAGAGATGGAGCAGAAAGTTTCTATGAGTAGGCCTAAGTGAAGCAGGTTTTGGCCAAACACAAATTGACTCTAGAGATTGAGTGGAGAATGAAGTTTGAAGAACTGAAGAATAGAGATCTTATCTATATTAAAGTCCCTTATAATTGTTGCTATCGAAGATTCTGTTTTGGCCTAACCCCTGACGAATTGGTGGGCCATCAAGAGCATTTTTGACAGAGTATGGGATGCCATCATTTCCATGATAAGTTTAGAAGGGAGGATGTACCTTTTTGAGTTGCGGGGTTCTTCCTCTCAAGTTAAGAGGCCGACTAGGACTAGAAGGATGAAGGGTGAGAAAAAAAGAGAGGCGCCAGTGGAAGAAAGATAAGTAATAGAGACTTTTAGTCAATCCAGAAAGATTGGCTTAAAGATCATAATTCCTGGAAAGAAATTGTGACCTTATCATTTTTCAATAAAGTTACTTATATCTTATCAGAAGTTGAAGGATATATGATTAAAAGTAACATATGAACCATGTAACTGGTCAAGATTGGTTGATTCATACCAGGTCAAGTCTAAAATTCTAAAATCCAAACCTTTTTATATCATATAATCAGGTCAAGTCAGATTTTGGCCAAATACATGCTTATTTAACCTAGATCCAAAATGGGTTTGACTTTGGACCCATATCTAGGGGTGTTAATGGACTGACTTGGGTTGGCTTGGGATTAGCCCTAAAGCATGCCCGACCCTCAGGCTCGAGCCTAGCCTAGCCAAATTTGACTTAGGATATCAAGTTCGAAGAGAGGGTATCTACTCTTCTTTGGAGATAAATAATAGAATATATAAATTGAAGATCTACACTATTTCTCATAATTTATTTTTATGTTTTACTAGTTTCTAACATCACGTCGATATTAAAATTGATAGTTCGTATTGTGTAGTTGTGCTAAAATATATGATAAAGCTTTTAAATCAAAAATTCATCTAATTGATCATAATTTGCACTTGTTAAAATATTTTAAAAAATTAAGAATTAATAAATTTAAATACTAGGTAATAACAAATATGCTTTCATTTCATTTTAACTGTTTATTTGTGCATCTACTTGATGCATGGATTAAAAATTACCAAAGAACTGATTTTTTCCTTTCCAAGCATTTTTTGCTTACAAATCATGATTTATATGAATATTTAATTTGAATGTCTCATTATTAATTTTGAGTAGAAAAAGATTGTATATGAACTCGTCTCTTTAAACTAATTTTTTTAAAAAATATTTAATATTTTACCATATGCATTGCTTATTAATATTATTATTAGCTATCTCAATCGAATAAAGTGTTGAGTCCCTAATTTTCTAAGCACATGCATTACTTATCCCTTTTATATGTGATATAATTCAAATAGCTTTATAACACATCAAGCATCAAACTTCTGCAGAATCATAGGGCACTAAAAAAAATACGGCCTGTCGTTTGCAATACATTCTTTCTATATAGGTCCACTAGAAATGTATCAATCAAGACTGCCGCATTCCGTGGCCTTGCATGCCGTACAACTGTCCAAAAAGACCCACAACAAACAAAGAATATAGTTCATGCTGAGGGAGATTGCCTCATCTTGGAGGGAGACTGTACTACGGTGATCGAGTGGATCTGTAATATCATGTGCCAGGAAGACGGCTATCCTAAACTCAAGGACATCCAGAGGCTGTTAGCGGGATGCCATTTGATTTAGGTTGTCCATGTATTTCGGAAGGCGAATAAGGCTACAGACTGGGTCGCCTCCTTTGCTGCCCACCATTTAGGAGAGGTTCTTTGGACTAAGCTCGATTCTATTTTCTTTTTTTTATGTCGCATTCTTTCTCTTGATGCTGAGAGTGGTGTTCATATTAGGCTGATATGAACTACCATTGTAATAAAAATAAATAAATAAATAAATAAATATATTATATATATATATATATAGTTTTAGGTGTAAGAAGGTTTGTGGATAAAATAATTTCCCTAACTCACACGTATGGAGTTGGCACGTGTCCAGAGACAATCGCCAATCGGGCATGAAAAGCGTGAATCTGGGCTGGCATCTAGAGCCGTCCACGCTGTACGTGAACCCCACCGTCCATCACATTTTCATCGCAAAAAATAATTAATTTATTCGTTTTAAGTACTTTTTTTTTTTTTTTTTGGCCCCCGCGGGCTGGCAAAAGGCGAAGCTCTGTGGGGAAGCTGGAGAGCGGGGGGTCCGTTCTCCTATCGCTTAAAAAGAGAAAACAGGGACTCCGACGAACCCTCACTTTCTTCCCTCCCTCCATCCCCCTTCCTTTCCTTCGATCGAAACCCTAATCCCCTTCCTCTCGGACGATCCGTCTTCCGCCATGGGGTTGTGGGAAGCTTTCCTCAATTGGCTCCGAAGGTGAGATCACGGAGTCCCACTGTTTTTTTTTTTCATTGTTTTTACCTGCAATTCAAGAACATTGACTGATGTTTGTCGGATTCGAGTTTCGATCTGAAGTCGGTTTCGTTTTAGCTTTTGCATGTTGGGGTGCATTTGGATGATGGTGAGATGGCTTTGATGTGTAGGCAGTGACAAGATTAGGGTTTCAATGTGATTTTATAGGCATTTTGGTTGTTTTAGTTGCAATTTTGTGTTTCTCTTGTTAAATTGGGCGAACTGATGATGTTGAGTTGGTATTATTGGCCTGAGTTGATAGCATGCGATTGGAATTGAGTCAAAAGACATTGAGCTAAGACGATGGGATCAATGGAAGGGAAAAGGAGGAAAATTGGATGTATCTCCGATCATTTTTTCCATTAGTTATTTTTATTATGCAATTTGGTTTTTATGGTTTTGGATGGATTATTGGATTAGATTAAGTCCCAAGGAAAGTTCCAGCAATGTTCAGAAGATGACGAATATATCATTTCACATTTTTTCTTTTGCATACGTTTTATATTGCACAAATAGCAGATATCTTTATGTTCTTCGGCTTACTCTATTCATAATTGCTATTAGTTAGTTGGAACTGTTTTTAGTGAATTTTTAATGAAACCTTCCTATGCCATTCTTTTATCAAATGAAGCTTATTTTTCAAGCAAGAAATGGAGCTGTCTTTAATTGGACTTCAGAATGCTGGGAAAACTTCGCTCGTGAATGTCATTGCAGTATGTACATATGGATGCTTGCTTATGTATCTTCAAGTGCTAGTGTAGTGTGTTCTGACATCTAATTGTTGTTGGTTTCTTCTGCAGACTGGTGGATATAGTGAGGACATGATTCCTACAGTTAGTGATCTTTTCATATGGGGAATCTCCTTTAGTTTCTTATTTCATAAACCAGCAGGTTTTATGTCCTAATATCATTCATGTGTTGCATTCTACAGGTTGGATTCAATATGAGGAAGGTGACAAAGGGAAATGTCACAATAAAGTTGTGGGATCTTGGGGGCCAGCCTAGGTTTCGGAGCATGTGGGAGAGATATTGCCGTGCAGTCTCTGCCATTGTGTATGCTTTTTATCTTATGTGTTGTTGTCTTACTTTAGTTGTTGATATCTTGCTATGCATCTTACTTGTTCCATATCCAGCTTACTCAAATTACCTTCTTGCACGTTCTGTTTGTATCCGATTTATGCACGGACATATAGGTACAATGGGTGACAATGATATCGGTGTACTGATTATATGTATGGAATCATGTATGTGCAATGGGATTTATTTTATTGTATAGCCTGAGATTTCTTGGAATGAATCATTTGATGATTTAGCGAGCATCCTTTGCTAGCATATCTGGAAAGCGAAGCAGGCATTTCCTATCAGATTGTATCACTTTTATCAGTCACCGTTCTTAGCTAGCATATTCCTGGAGTGACATATTGCATTTCATTTAAGCATATGGGTTCACGCTATTTTCCAAAACCTTGAGTTCATAAAACTTAATGTAAATTGTATTTGTGCATTATTACTTAGCTTGCTTTACATCAACATTGATATTCCGTTCTTGACATTTCTGAATGATAGTTGATGACATAAGATATCTTCTGCAGTCTTTTGATTGTAGATATGACATGGCACCGATCATGTTCTACTTTATCCCTTCTTGCACTCATGACACCTTCCTTGACACTGTCAGGATGCCACATACTGTAGGAAATTAAAGTTCATCAAATACCTGGTCTAAATATTTGATTTATTGCAGCTTTGATCATGTCATCATTTTTTCATCAATTTACTACATAGTGTTAGATATCTCATATAGGATCTGTTGCATTGCATGTCTATCATGCAAAATTCATGTTAAGTGGTTAGTTAATTATATGTTTTTCTAGTTACTAACTAAGATCATGCATATGTAATGTATGATATACAACACTTCCCCATATGTACCTGTAATATTGCATCTCAATTACATTCTGACCTCTTTGACTACACATTTTATCTGGCAATCAAATTTGCAAAGGCTGCAAATCTGATTCTGTTAACATTGTTTCCCCTAAAAATGTCTCAAATTTAGAATAAGTCTCGACCTTCATTTAAAAAAAAAATAGTGAAGTCTGTATGCTTAGGAAGCCTGATGCTGTTTCTGTTCAAGTGAAAGCGGAAAGTGAAGACATAGTTAACTTTTTTTTTTTTTCTTTCCAGGATATCTGCAACCTGATATTACATAGAAGCCCACTTTTGTAAAGGGTTTCTGTGGTCAAAACCTCTCCCAAAAACTCATTCCACTAAGGCTACTTGTTTCAATCTATCCACAAAGCTTATTCTCCTTTCTTTTTTATAAGATAAATTTAATTACATATATGAAACATCGTGATTCAAGGAAGAAAATATTAGATGGCTAAGACTGGTGGTGGGGTTGGTGTTTATCATGGGCCTGATCCACTTGAATATAGATATTGGAATTGTTTCAAGGGAGTCCTTCAGGTATAGACCCTCCAATGCATCATAATTTCTTTAAAGAGAAACCAGTGCCCCCTTTTGCTATAATATGGGTCCCTATGTATATGAACCAATGGATATGACTCAAGTGAAACCCTATGTTAGAAATTTCTTATTTGAAAGAGAGAGAAAGAGAGATAGGTGTCTCTAGGTTTATTCTGAGGGGATTTCTTCTATTTGTGAATGTGTCTAGGTTAGTGTTTTTAATCCTTAACTGTATATTTTCTTCTGCCTTTTCTTTTCTACAAATTTGGTATAAGAAGAGGACAAACCATCTGCACCTTTCTTTCTCATCTTATACATTTGTCTTTTCCAACCAACATGATGATCATAAATGACACTCAGAAGGATCTGCCTAAATATTGCCAATTGGTTCATGTAGAATCCAAACTGCCAAAGAAGTAGCTGTTTCTTGTTGACTGTCAGGATTTAGGACTTTTATAGCTCAGAATGCTAGCTTTTTGATATCATTCTTGGTAAGCATGTCAGCTTCTTCATTTGTGCATTTCTTTTCTCCTGCTATTGACATCATTTCCCTCATTAATATGGCTAAATCTCAACTTTCACATCAATGATATGCTTCACTTCTTGATTATCACCAACATGTAATAGTGTCAAAATCAATGGGTTGAACTTTACTTGGCTCAGCTTCTCGACGCTTGTGATTTTCTCTTGGCCCCTTTGAATTCTTCTACGCTCTAGGTTAGCTTGGCTTATGTCTTGCGGGCCAACTTGAATGCAATGTTTTATGGCCAATAATTAAAGATAATATGGCCTAGTATCTTGAAAAATACAAAATAGTTGGGGGCAGGGCTTTTGCTTGACTTGGTTCATCACCATATCCCAGCACTTGAGTTTTGGGCCTGGCCCCTTCTACTCTTTCTTTCTTTCTTTCCATTTTTTTTTTGTTTCTTTTCTTCCTTTTTTCTTTTTCTGACTTAGGCTCAAGCTCAGCTGGCATATGTGATATGAGCCTACTTGAGTGCATTAGCATATGGCCTATTATTTAAAATCCTAACGCCTAGTATCTTAGGGATACTAAAATAGTTACAGCTTCAGTCACGAGCAAATTTCAATTTGATAGTATAGTAGGGTTTTTCTAGCTTAATAGTTACACATATTGTGTGACTCTATTTCTATAACTAGATCAATCTGGGCTAAACTTTGTCAGGGGTATCCCAGTTTGTTTTAAATTATTTTGCTAATCAAGCCTGATCCATGGCTTAGTCTTTGTTCAAAAGTTAAACATCTTAACTGAGCTTAGCCAATGAGTTAAGCTTGTGTGTGAACCATGCTAGCTTGCCTCTTTGATACCTGATAAAGATTTACTGACTTAAAGTCAATCACTGCAGGCTCAAAAAAAAAAGGAGAATGTTAGTTATTGACAATTACATTCCATGCTTAAAAAATTTTCTTTTTTGCTTTATGCTGTTATATAAGGGATGGCTTCAAGTTAATGAAGCTTGATTAGAGACTTCTTCTTTTAAAAGTTTTGGTAATAAAACAACTTTGATAACCTATTAAAAGTTTAAAACAAATGGAAAGAAAGAGATGACATAGATCCTAATATATCAGTGTCCTTATTCGTCATCTTTATCTTTTTCATTTTGTTCTCATCCTCAAATAATTCATAAACCTGAGTTCATGATTATCGTTCGGCAACTCCGCATTGTACACATTAGCTTTGTCCCAAAGAGCTAGTACCTAAATAATTCCCGGCCAATAGGCTAAACTTGTGGTGTATAGATGATTTGCATAGATTTGGCCTAGTTAATTTATTCTTCATGATGCATTTTTTGAAAAGGTAATTATTCAATTTTACCTCTTGGTATATAAAATACGTACTTGAAGATAATGATATACATGATAAATAGGCATTAGTAGCCAGCAAAGTACAATATTGAGGGCAACATTCGCCATCTCGGTACCGGACCCTATATCAGTACCATCCTATTACAATGTTGGTATATGGTACGGTAAGGTTCGGTATACTAAGTGTCGGTACAGTATAGTACAGTACCATATATTGGTATGGGATGGTACGCTTGGTAGGTACGGTACATCCAGTACGGTATAGTTCTGGCTGGTACAACAAACCTTAATTGAGAGTAAAAGGCTAGTATACCATTTTGTTTCTTTGAATTAAATTGTGCTCCTTAGTACAACTATGTGCAATGAAAATGTATTGTTCCCTTGTTTTGAAGGGCTAGGAAAGAAGAGAGAAAGGCTTGGTACAACCTGGGTTTATTTATGTTAATGGATTGAAAAAAGCTTGCATTGAGAGGATGTAGCCCTGAATGATTTGCAAATAGGGATTCATAAAAGCCAATAAAGCTTTTTGTAATGTGCAAGCGCAGGTGATGCTTTGTTCTGCTATGTGAATGGCTAAATTAGTTATATAAATATCATTGCTATGATAGCGATTTGCTTAGAGTATTTGTAATCATTAGTAATACTCCTCTTTTTTGTTGGATGCTTTCCCTTATGAGTTATGACAATCTCTTTGAAAATCTTTTTACATGGTAGACTAACAGATTGCATCTCATAAAGAAAGAACTACTTAAGTTCATTTACTATCCATGGATGCAGCACATTTAGCACAGGGAGGAAGTGGGTGGAAAAGAGATATACAACGCAAATGTTCGCCTTATGTAAGTAGAGGTGGTCATAAGATAGTGGGTCTAGACTTGATTAATTATTCTATAATAGCATATCCAAGAGTAATTGATAGGGCTGGAATTTGACCCGGTCGGGCAAGGCCAACCCTACCTGAGCTTAGTCTGAAAATTTTTTGGGGCTTTAGACTAGGCTTAGGTCCAAACTATTTTTCAAACTCCTACATGAGCCCAATGCGAGCACAAACATGAGCTTGACCCAAAGCCCAAGTAAGCCTAACTTGACCAAGCCCAATTCGGCCGAAAGACTTGACCTGATCCGACGAAGCCTGATTGGCCCAAGGAGAGGTATCCATGCCAAGGAGGAGGGTAGAGATGGTGCTCATTGTGGTGGCATCCATGAAGAGAGAGAGAAAGGAGAGCAAGAGATAAGGAGGAGAGCAAGAGAGGAGAGATGGATAAGGAGATGGGACGACGGAGAGGTGGGAGGAGCTAGGAGGGAAGAAAGGACTAGGAGGTAGAACGTCGTGGATAGAGAGGACAAGGAGGCGGGCGACAAGGGGGAGGATCTAGGAAGGAAAGAGAGACGAGGAGGTGGAGCAATGTGGAGAGCGAGGACAAGGTGGTGGTGTGATTGGGAGGGAGGAATTGAGAGGGAAGTAGGGACAAGGAAGTGGAGCAACCAAGGAGGAGATAGAGCAATAGAAGAGGGGAGGAGAAAGTAGTAAGGATCTACCGCCATCGTATTGTGAAGGTAGAGATTGGGAAAACCATAACTTAAAATCCACTTGTGTTATTTGGGCTCAAGCCATGTCGGGCTTCTGATTGTTCCTCGAGCTAGGCTCGCGTCGGAGCAACTCTTTTTTGGGCTCTACCTGTAAAGCCTAAACCAGACCCGGAGCTTCCTTGGGTCAAGTACAAAGCCCAACCTAAAGCTAGCCTAACCTGACGGGACTCGGGCTGGCCAGAGCCTATCTCTAGCCCTAGTGATTGATGAAATGACAAACTTGTTTATCATTTTGGTAAATGTGGCTTATACGCACTTTCGTCTACTTGTTGGTTTATTGTATACCATAACCATGAAGCCTTGTCCCTGCAACCTGCGCTTAGCTTTTTAAATCATCATTTGTCAATCATTCCTATTAAGGGTTGTCTTGACTGTTATGTAGTTTCTTGAAAATCTTTCTTGCAACTTCCATCATTGTTAGCTTATGTCTTTGGTCTCCTATATAGACCCTCAAAACACAAATTTTGAGTATATTCCTTTCAGGAACATCCTTCCTCAGGTTTGTGCCATCTCTGATGGTTCTTAATTATTTTAGGTTAAGTCGATGTACTCTCACACCTCTTATCCTATTTGTTGAGCCCAGATGAAAAAAGTGGAGAGTTTATGGTCTGTACATGTAGCTGAAGATCATCTACCTGCACATATGTGGACAAGCTGTACAGCTTCACATAAACTAAATAATTAGATCTGCATTGTGAAAATGAGTGAAATACTCCTGTTTTAGGTTTCCTTAGAAACAGACTTACTAATGGTCTTTTTGCTTGCACCAAGAAGGCTAGACAAGAATAATTACTTGGTTCTCTTTCTAGTGGGAGGAATGCCATATTTTTACATCATTTCAGTTTTTTTATATGAGACGTACAACCTGGGTGTGAGTTTTGTAGCTCTATTTCAGAAAAGGAGCATCTTTTGCAGATTGGTTATTACAGTAACATTTCACAGGCTAGATACATTGTTGGCTTTTCTGTAGGAGAACATCTATACCTATATTTCAGGAAGATAAGGTGACACATGCAGCTCAAATTAGTTCTACATCAACAATATATCAAACTTCCAGTTTATGTCTTTCACGTGTTGCCTATCCTCAATATGCATCAGGTAGTCTATTTGTACTTTTTGTCAGTAATATATAAAAAAAGATGTGAATCATTCAATATAACTAATACTTGACTAAACTGAGGAAATATACTAGAATTTTTCTGTTCTGGACATAAATTTTGTATGAGTTATGCTCATTTCACATGCTTAATAAACCAATACAAAAATGATATTGGAGGATACACTGAAATGCAAATTTTCCATATATATATTAATTAAAATAAATAATTAATAAATATGATTTAAACATGTGAGTAGTTAGTTACTCTAATGCATTAATTTGACAGGAAAAACATCATAATTTCTTTATTTTTCTTTTCTTTTAAATACAAGTGTTGAAATGACAGGAAAGAACAGGAATCTATGCATTAATGCATACTCAAAATAAAGGAATTAAGTTTTAACAAGAAATCCCAATGATCCTATCACCTTAGAGAATATTAAAACACCAACAAAGGTAATATTTAATGGACTCATGTTGCAAATCAAGCTCATGGTAAGATTAAAAAGAATATATTGAATGATTTTAGAGAAGTTTCATTTTGGTTATGATTGGACTCTTTATATAGGTCTCTACCTCTGAATAGCTTTGGTTTTGATCATAGTATGTTGTACTGGCCCAAACCGGGCGGTATGAGGCGTACCATACCATACCATATCGGTTCGGTACCGGTACCCAGTATGGGTGACGTACTGACACTTGGTATGCCAAAAAAACTCTATACCATATTATACCGATACTGTGCTAGTGTGGTACTAGTATGGGGTCTAGTACCGAGACGGCGAATCTTTGTTTTGATATTTTGAAAATTTTAATTTTTTAGAAGCTGCATTTATTTTTGTCACTACCATTCAGCCTGAAACCGTCATTAGAGAATGGGGTTAGGGGTAGTTTAATCCATTGCACTCTATCTATTTCAGTTGAAACCTGATAACTTTTACATAACCCACCGAATTCAAGATGCAGTGGTCAGTGTTTCATCAGATACAGGAAAACCATGACACGACAGGTGTATACCTATTTTAAGGTCATGCTTATCCTGATTGTTTTGTTTGTACTGTTTCATTTTGTTCAACTTTTTCAACCACAAGAGCAGTTATTTTTTCCTATAGCTAATATATGCATGATTAGTAATTCTCTAATCATAATATCAACTTTCAAGCAACCCTCACCAGTGTTTTGCACATCCATATAACTCCAATGTTTCAACATATCATATCTAAGGCATTT
Source organism: Phoenix dactylifera (assembly GCF_051530095.1). Taxonomy (NCBI): domain Eukaryota; kingdom Viridiplantae; phylum Streptophyta; class Magnoliopsida; order Arecales; family Arecaceae; genus Phoenix; species Phoenix dactylifera. The sequence goes on along the minus strand of NC_143204.1, from coordinate 13,891,304 downwards.
TGGAAAAAACTGTATAGGCCTTTTCTGTTTAGTTTTATGTTGCTACCCTGAATCCATATCTGGAAATGACAATTCTAGTACTTGATGCTTGATCCCCTTGACTAACCGTATCTGGCAAGCCTTATCATCTATTTTGTGTTGTAACTTTTCATGTTGGATTGTTTAGTAAGCTATTGCATTTAAATCATATGCTTTATATGTTGGAAACATCATTTCTGGCGATAGGGATTGTTTCAAAGGATATTAGGACATAAAATGAAGGTGGATGAGAACCAGAATTACCAAAAACATGATAGCAATCATTATCTTCCTGTTATTCTTCAGGGTTGGGGTTGTATCTTTCGCACAAAAGAATGATTGTTCTTCTTTCGTGACGTTAGCCGTTGGATTGCGCACCACACAGATCTCCAACCACTATGAATTCATTCATTCATCTGCTGCATAGATCTCAAAGCGACCATTGTGTGATCCAACGGTGGATCCGTGTGAAGGAAGGTGAATCCTTGTTTCATGCGAAAGATACAACCCCTGCCCTATACTTTAGATATATGGTGAATTGTGTTATAACATATTTTCAAATTCCTCTTATTTTTGCAGGTATGTTGTTGATGCAGCGGATCGAGATAACTTACCGATCTCAAAGAGTGAACTTCATGACCTTCTAAGGAAGCCATCACTGAGCGGTATTCCATTGCTGGTCCTTGGAAACAAAATTGATAAGCCTGAAGCTCTGTCAAAGCAAGGATTGACAGAGGAGATGTAAGTTACTGCAACTTGCCGAGCCAAAATTACCATCGTCCCTGAGGACAATATAAAAAAAAGAAAAAACGATAAATAGAAGTACTGTGTTCATTAATTAGCAGTAGTTGCATTGCAGGGGGCTGAAGTCCATCACTGACAGGGAAGTTTGCTGTTTCATGATCTCATGCAAGAACTCAACCAACATTGACTCTGTTATAGATTGGCTTGTGAAGCACTCGAAATCGAAAAACTGATGATTAGCCTCGTGGTGCTCGGATTTTCCTCCTTTTTTTCCTGGGTACAGAGGTTGTGTATATGCTTGGTGGTGAGTTCTGCACTTGGCCAGCTGGGGATCTGATTTTGTCATTGTTGCCAACTTATTTTGCGCTGAATTGTTCCCTGGGGAGTGGGATGATCCCTGGGGTTTGTGCAAAAAACACTTAATTATATTGAAACATGGTGACTTGTGCTTTATTTATCTATAGTGATCTGTGTGAAAATATACCTCTGTGAATTTAGATAGTATGAAATAAATGATTTTAATTGTCATTTTCTGAAGAAATTAATTCTGGATGGACTCATTTATGCTGCTAGGGATATAGGCATATGTAATCCTACATAGGCTGGAAACATTTTTGGTAAATGAGTAGGCTATATGTGGCAGGGTAAGCCCTCGAACGTTTGAAAAAGGATAAATACTGTTTGGTACTGTTTTTTTGTATGTTTCTTTTTTTAAAACAGAAATATGAAATTCAATGCAGAAGATATATTTACTTATCCTATTTTTATTTTTATTTTTTTAATATTTTCTATTGTTTTTTAAAAAATGAAAGTAAAATATTTTCCTCCTCAGCTCTATTGCACTAGGCCAAGCTTTCCAAACCTCGCCGGCCATATTTTCATTTGATGTCGAGCAATCCCTCATCCTCGGCTCCATTCCTATTTCCGTTTTTTCTGCTGTTCTCTTGACTGCCTTTTCATCTGTTGAGCTCTCTCTTTTTCTCAACCAGGTCGTTGGCCCCATCCCTTTTCTATCTTTCTTGTCGCCGGCCTCTGTTCAAAAACACACAAAGCGTGAACCAAATCATTTTTTTTTGTACAAAATATGAAATAAAATAGAAATAGAATTTCTATTTTTAATTTTTTTAAAAGAAAAGTGACAATAAATGCAGTCTGAGTATCAAATGGTTCAGCGGAGCCTTATTTCAGCCAACCTACAAATGCTCTTGTTCACACTGGATCAAGAGTCGTTGCTATAACAACTTTCGTCCTCGGTATAACTAATACCCAATAAAGTGAAACCTGGGGTGCTAGTTAATGAAAGTGATTCATCTGCGTTCTGTTTTTCCATTGAGGGCTTCAAATGCAATCAAAATATTGCTGCAATTCTTGCAAGCATACAAGAAGCTCAAGATCACGGCCTCTGGTGTACATGGCTGATGTCCAATTGCATTTTCATGGTAAGCATCATCATGTTATGTCCAAGCTTGTTTGACTTCCATGGCTAAGAAAGCCCATGTTTTAAAAGTTGGTAAGAGTTGGCTGATGATTTGGCAAAATGGGCCCTAGGAACCGGGACTTCTCATTCGGCAAACGTTTTAAAACGAATGCAACTTGCCTTGCGCTTGCCAAACCTTAAAAAGCTAATACGATTTCGTGCAAGCATTAGTTTCCTGCTGATTTTTACGATTTTTCTAGATTTTTTCTTGAATTATGAGGACACTAAAACCCCAAAACCATGGTTGGAGTCAAAGTAACGCAAGACAGGACCAGTCCCCGAATGGAAGCGCAGAGTATGCCGTCTTCGACATGGTAGCTTCGCTCTCCAAAATTCTATGAGTTCACTGACTTATCTCTGTTCTCCGCACTAGTTCTCCCCATGTCTGCTTTCTCCACCTCTGAAGGAACATCAGGTGTATTTGATATGTTTTTTAGCTAAACAAAATAACCCTCTGTATTTTGTATGAATTTGCAAATAACTTCTTACATATCTAATTGTTGTAATGCCAACCTTGCTTTTTTCAGATTATTGAAATGTTACCCATCCTCCTTTGAATTGGGATTAGAGCTCGCTAGTGGTGCCTGCGTGGCAAATGACATTGAGATAGTTTATCGGAAATGCCGCTTTTCAGCTGGTAGAGGTAATGTAGTGATGTGGATCTATCATCACCATCACTCCATCAACAAAACCCACCCTTAAACCCTAACCCTAACCCACCCTCATCACCACCATCGCTATCTCCTTCCCCCGGGCCTTGTTTATGGTTGGGATTGGTCAGAAGCAACAAATCAAAAATTCCATTGAAGATAAGAGCACAAATTTCATGATTAATATTCAGAAATCAGAATTAAGAAAAGACGAGAGTACAAATTCCATGGTTAATGTTCAGAAAACAAGGGATCTTGAGGATTTAACAATGTTAGGTTTATCGTATCACCGTCGAGAATCGAATCTATAATCACCTAACCCGCTTTTGCATGCAAGAAAATGGCATGCTAATGATGCAAAATATAAGCTCATATGTAGAATCTTCCAACCTAACTTACAAGCAATCACTAGGAGTAGTTGCAATATGCTTGATTGCTTCTATTTACATAATGTGGTACTAACTTGAATACCTGGAAGAGAAGATGCTTATGTACATGATGTACAAAATATGAGCTGATCGAGAAGCTCAAAAATAAGAAGAGAACAAATCAGAACTAAGAGAACAAAATATGAGCTTATCTTTTCTTTAATTTCATGATTCATACTAAGAAAAGATGAGAGCACAAATTCCATGCTTAATATCGCAAGGACAAATCCTTCTGCAATCCATTCGTGGATCAATTGATCCTTCAAAATGATGCAGTCTTCAGGGTAAACATCGAAATAGAGAAAACATGGTTTTAGATGAGAGGGAACTTCTCATAACTCAACTATAATAAAGCCATAACAGAGTTATTATTTTGGGCCACTTCATCATGAAAATTGTTGCCAATTCGTCTCCATTCAATAAAGTAACAAGTTTACAAAACATCATCCCTCTAACAGCCTTAATTACTAATGGAAGCCCGCCATTTTTTCCCATAATCTCCATCTAATTTTATTTAGCTTGAAATCTAGATTGCTTTCACGAATCTCAGCAAAAGCAATTCTTGAGAACAAAGACCAACTCTCTTGTGTGGAATTTGGGTTGATGGAGTCGCTTGTCAGCAACTCCTATCTGTTTAGCAATTGATTCAAACTTTGTTATTATTTTGACTCAATTGTCATTACCTTTGGTAGCCCACATTCAAGCATGTCCACTAGCCACTTTTTAAGATCCAAACATCATCCAAGACTAGTAAATAACTTTTGACCAACATATAGGGGTGAATCTTCTTTAATAGTTCGCCTTCATCATCTCCAATGCTTACATCTTCTGGGTTCTTCAGCATATTTCCCATGGTCTCTTGCTTTATGAAATTTTGTAAAACAAATTACCACATCCTCTTCTCAAATCTGTCTTCTACCTTGTCATCACAAAATACTATTTATGAAGTGGTACTCTTCCCTAGACCATCCATACCAACTATTCCAATAACCTTCAAACTATCACCTACTTCAAATAAGATGGTTTTTGAAACTAATGATTCCTTGAGGATCAGCCGGTTCATAGGAGCTCTATCTTCTACATGGAAGATGGGGGCGGCGACGGTCGGGGTGTTCGCGATGGAGACTATATGCAGAGGAGGGTTGAGAGAGGGGATGGGGTTAGGGTTAGAGTTTAGGGGTGGGTTTTGTTAATAGGAGTGAGGGTGATGACAAATCTATATTACATAAAACTTCCACATTAACTAACAAGTAGGCACTTTGAACAAACTATGTTTATGCCAGCTGACAAGTAGGCACCATTGGTGAATTCTTATCCCAATTGTGAAGAGGTGAGCCATGTTACAACAATGTGAAAAATATAGGATTGACATTACAAGCAGGGCGCAAATTCATATGAAATGCAAGTTTTTATTTGAGCTATGTTCGTTTGTACTTTGACATATTTAGATCATTATGGCATAATATAATTATTTTTTTCATCTTTGGAAACTGTACTCAAAGCAATGTCACACTTAATTGAACTATGAATGGTGCATATACTTGGTAATCACCAATTTGGAGTTTGTGATTGTGCACAAACTGTTGAACCTAGTACATATATATTCGTCTTTGTTTGCTCCCAGAGTTCTTTTTTATTTACGTTGGAAAGAACTTGTATCTGTGTGTTCTTCGAATTTGTTTCGTCGATTTCTGTCGAACAGCAAATCAGTTTGCCTAGAGATGCCTGTGTAGATGCTGATCAAGAAGACTTGCTTTGTGGAATCTGAAATCATCTTTTTTATCATGCATTTATCTTAATTAGTTTACGGTCATCAAGAAGGATTCTGTAACATCAGGGTCATCATGCTAGTTCATGAATACCATCTTTGCATGTATTACTCTTTTCAAAACGCGTAATATCTTTTATATTTGACAAAGTGATATAAACTCTTGGATCACACATCAAAAAGATTGTTGCCGCACCTCATTCACAAAGAGAATCTAATAAATAATTGATTGGATTTAAGCTAATAGTCTGAAGATGTGATTGGGGCTTGTTTCTAGTTCTAGGAGACTCTTCCTGCAAGGCCTACTAAATGTTAACCAGATCTGAGCTATTCAAGTCTAATCTGGTGCTGATAATCTGCTGTCTTCAGGCACTCTTTGCCTCTCATCTGCTGTAACTCTCATAGTTATCAAGCAAAAAAGGCAAACAAGTTAATTAAGGAGATAGCAAAATATTTGTTGAGAGTGAAGAGATAGCAAAATATCGTTACATGATTCTTTTAGGTGTTTCAGTGACAAGCTTTATTACACCCTTTTTGAGAGAATATCTTTGATGACCAACAAAAAAAAAAAATAAAACTTTAATTGTAGTTGCTCGCAGCTAAATGGTAATTGTCACATTGTTTGGCATTTTCTTTTTCTTTTTTTTTAAGATGTCATCCTATCAATATATATTTATATGCAATGGTTGTATATATTTGGGATCATGTGGCTTTATGTAGATTATCATTTCGTCATATTTGTTGAAGTACCAAACTGTTGGAGGAAAAATGGATCACTCAAAGCATGTGGTTAAATCGCCGGCACGTGATGATGAATGTGACGATAGCAAGCATACTTTCCGAGCGCCCGATCTCGGGGCATCTGACCACAGAGCGCCCGACCTCAGGGTGCCCGACCTCAAAGCGCCCGATCTCAGGGCGCCCGACCTTAGAACACTCGGTCTCGGCACCAACGACACCAGAGCTCACAACCTCGATCTCAGCTGAGTTAAGCCCGATCGACCTCAAGGCCAAGAAAGACCCAGTCAAAGGGAGAAGCAGACCTCCCCATCCCACCGAAAATCAAGTCCACCTCCTCCTCATCCGGGATCAAATCCCACGATCTCTGCCTCAACGACTATCAACATTTAAATGCACACGATCTCAACGGATCGCCAACCAGCCCAAAATCTCGGGCCGTTTACGGTAACTCATTAATTCGTACGATCATGTCCAATCACAAGTAACCTCTACACCCCCTCCTATAAGAAGGGGGGAGAACTCGAGGCAAAGGAACTTTTTCCCTTTGGCCCCGACCACCACTTCTCTCCATTACTTCCCCACTACTTCTCTCCATTAAAACCCCCCCTCTGACTTAAGCATTGGAGGGCCGGCGCCGGAACTCCCGGCCACTGGCTTCTTGCAGGTCCGTCGGAGACAGTCGTTTGCCGCCGCACCATCAGCCGGAGCCCCTCCCCCTCGGTCCGCGATCGCCCCGGGTCCAATTTTTAGCAACAGTTGGCGCTAGAGGAAGGGCCCGAGTCGTGATCATGAGACTAAAGAGCAGAGGAGTCTATAATACCTCCCGGCATCATGCACCAAGCCCTCAGTCTAGAATCCACCACCAAGACTTCCGACAGATCAAGTTCCACAAGTCTAACCCGAGCAATTCGACGCACTGGTGCAGCAAGTTCAAGCGCTAGCCACTGCAGTTCAAAGCCTACAACAAGTGGAGGCCCCTCATGTGCTGCCTCCATGGGTTCACATTAAGCGGAGGAAGAATCTTTCTCCTGAGCCATCTCGAATGAGGCACGGCTACCGCTGCAACGACGTGGGACGTGGGGGGAACCAGTGAGAAGTAGTAGCCCGAGTCTCACATCAACAAGTTGGAGGGGAAGAGAAATAAAAGCTGAGGTCTGGAGGGAAAAGAATAGGAAGCCCTTCAAACTCATTTCTCTTGTTCCGCGATCAGGACGAAGGCTACGTATCCCCACTTCCCTCGTTCGGATCATCAAGGCCTGCGGCAAGTAAGAGACCAGCATGTACTCCCCCCTCATGGGTGTAAGTCCTCAGGATGGCGCTCGGTCACCAGGCCAAGAGCGCCCTTTTGATACTGAAGGAACAAAACCATGCGGGGGCGTGGTACCTACGTGGACCCTCTCAGAGCGGACAATACCTCACGATGCAAGGCCAACCTTCGTTTTCCGTGACCTTAATGGCTAGTGCTTTCACTGAGAGCCGAGCTCAGAAGGCATAAGCTCAAAAGGCCGAGCTCAGAAGGCCGAGCTCAGAAACTGACCTCAGAAGGCCGAGCTCAGAAGGCATGAGCTCAGAAGGCTGACCTTAGAAGGCCAAGCTCAGAAGACTGAGCTCTGAAAACCGAGCTCAAAAAATCGAGCTCCGAGGACCGAGTTCAGAAGATCGAGCTCAGAAGGCCTAGCTCAGAAAACCGGGCTCAGAACACCAAGCTCAGAGGATCGAGCTCAGAAGGCCTAGCTCAGAAAACTGAGCTCAGAAGGCCTAGCTCAAAAAACTGAGCTCAGAACACCGAGCTCAAAAAACCGAGCTCAAAGGACCGAGCTTAGAAGACCGAGCTCGGAAGGCCGAACTCAGGAGGCAGAGTGCAGAAGGCCGAGTTCAGAACGCCTCCCCCAGAAGGCCGATCTCAGAACGCCTCCCCCAGAAGGCCAACCTCAGAAGGCCGGTGCTGATCCAAGTCCTGGGGACTTTGAAGCTCGGGAGCCATCAAAATGTCTCCAAAAGGTACAGAACGCCACTTTGGCTTTAAATAATTTCAATATTTTACCTATTTTCAGGTCAGAGAATGCAAAAGACGACCTACGGGTATATTTATCTTTAACGTCGCTCTGCTCCGAGTGGGGGTGCACGATCGCCAACGGACGAAGTCCGTCTCCTGTATGTATCTCCAATAATGCCCCGACCAAGCTCGGGATGCCCCGACCAAGCTCGGGATGCCCAACCAAGTTTAGATGCCCGACCAAGCTTGGGATGCCCTGACCAAGTTCGGATGCCCGACCAAGCTTGGGATGCCCCGACCAAGTTCGGATGCCTCGACCAAGCTCGGGATGCCTCGACCAATTTCGGATGCTCGACCAAGTTCGGATGCTTCGACCAAGCTCGGGATGCCTCGACCAAGCTCGGAATGCCCGACCAAATTCGGATGCCTTGACCAAGCTCGGGATGCTCCGCTGCGCCGACCGCGAGCTCAGTCTCTCTCAATCTCAAGCCCTGTTAAACGATGTCCGACTAAGTTCGGATGCCTCGACCAAGCTCGGAATGCCCCACCAAGTTCGGGATGCTCCGCTGCGCCGACCGCGAGCTCAGTCTCCCTCAACCTCAAGCCCTGTCAAACGATGTCCGACCAAGCTCGGGATGCCTCGACCAAGCTCGAGATGCCTCGACCAAGCTCGGGATGACCTGCCGCAACAACCCCGAGCATAACCTAAAGGCATCTCGACCAAGTTCGAGATGCCCCGCCAAGTCAACTATGAGCCCGAGCTCTCTCGACCTCGGGTACCACTGAATGAAAATCGGAGCTATAATCCGAAACACCTGAGGCAGGAACTACGGATCGGAGAGCGCTCAAGCTTCAACGGCCGAATGATAGTTCAACCTTGACTCACACTACAACTGAAGCTGAGCCTAAAGACTTAGTGGAATTCTTCTAAAGGCTAAGCCTAAAGACTTAGTGGAATTCTCGAAAAATCGCCGAAATTGCATGCAAAAGCAAACGATGCGCGAAGTTCTACTCAAGTAGTCAAAAATCAAAGCTCGTCGGAAGTGCAAGCGAAAACAAGTCAAAGATATAACAAGGTGGAGAAAAATATATACTTCATTAATAAAAAGCCATAGGGCTAAGTACAAGATGTTGGCTTCAAGGCCGACCCACTTGGTCGCACAATGGCTACAGCGGCCGACCTCGTTTACAAAAAGAAAAGAAAAAAACTAAGTCCTAAAGCATTTCTGGAGCGGCGATGGTCTCGGCATCGACCTCGAAGTCGTCCACAAGAACCACCTCGGGATCCCCAGCAGGAGCAGCCCTGGGATCCCCTGCTGGCCCGTCTCCATGAGCATCCATAGTGGCGTCAGTTGAAGCTTCGCGAGCGGCCTCAGGAGCAGCCTCAGAAGCTTCTTCAGGAGCACTTTCAGTAGCTCCTCCGGACGGAGCCTCCTGAGCGGCTTGCTCAGCCACCTCGGTCTCAGCCTCGACGATCCCCCGCTCGTCCTCAGGGCCCTCGGGCGCACTGTCGAGCGCGCCCTCATCCTCGGGACTTCCAGGTTTGCTGTCATCCACAACGACCCCTAGACGAGGCTGAAGATTATGGAGGTCAAGCTTGGGACAAATCCTCAACATTTGCCTTTGGAAATCTTCAAAGCCGCGGATGAGCCCGTCAATCGCCTCCTCCTCCAGCAGCTCCCGAAATTCGTCCGACTCGCGAAAGATCTGCACCGCGTTCCGAGCCCGCTCCAGCGCCTTCCTCTCTCGAGCTTCAAGTTGCTCGATCTTCAGCCGAATGACCCAATCCTCATACTTCTGGCCCGCGAGCTTGGACTGAACGTCGACCAGGCGTGCCTCGGAGGCACGAAGTGTCGATCTGGCAAGGGCATGCGACGCCTTCTCCTCCTCGAGATGCTCAGCCATAGACCGAAGCTCGACCTCGGCAGCCTCCATCCTCGCGGTGGCCTCCCTCCACCCAGCCTCGGCATCACCGAGCTTCCTCTCGGCATCCTCCGGCCCTTTTTGGCTCCTCTGAGCCTTGTTCTGACACTGGGCCGCCACGGCGACCAGCATGTCAATTTCATGAAGGTGCTGTGGAGAAGAAAAATGGAAGTGAGCCGAGATCAAAAACTTAAGAGAATATGAAAATCAACGCAAGAAGACAACTTACTCGGATGGCGGAGCAGTAGGCCTGATCGACAGAACTGCCGACATCACCAGCTTCGAGCTCGGCTCGGTTGGCTGGAAGCAACGCGCAGCAAACTACTTCGTGAGCGACGTTACTATTGTGGAGGGCCGAGTCATCCTCGCAGACCGACCACTCTGGGCAGAAGGGCTTCCTTTCGGGGCGGCCCCCAGCCCTCGATGAGCTTGAGATGTTGACCCTTGAGGAGCTCAGGAGGTTGGGTCTTAAAGAGCTTGGCACAGAATGATGAGAAGAGCCTGGGACCCCGAGACCGCTGCCCGGCTCGGGACCCGAACACCACAAGCGGACGACCTGGCGGGGTCGCTGAGAAATCGGGATCGGGCATGCTGGGGCCGCTAGATCTTTTGTGAGCCCGGATGAAGTTGCGCGTTCGACGAGGGGAGCTTCTTCCGGTCTGTGCTCACCGATCTGTTTCTTGCTGTTCTTCCGAACAAGCTCAGAAGTTTCAGCTTCGAGGTCCTCAACCTCGATAGGGGCAGAAGTCGAGGTCGGCTTAGCCTTCTTCTTGGGCACGGGGTGAGCCCCTCCGGCTTTGGCTCCCTCTTCTTATATCTGGCAAGGAGGGTCGCGTTACTGGTCACCGTCCCTGCAATGTCTGAAAAGAAGAAAGAACTCCAGTGTCAAACCGACGCCAAAAAAAGGGGGGGAAAGAAAAAACAATAAGAAAAAATAAGTAAAATGAAGGACGACGAAATAAGAAAGAAGCGGTACAACCGCCCTTACCCTCAGGGCGCGCCGAGCTTAGGCGGACATTTACCAGGGCCTCCTCGCTCAGGAGGTCGTTCAGAGAGATATCTTCCTTTAGACCGCGAAGAGCCGCAAGGATTTTCTACTCGCTCACAGTCAGCTCGGGGACCCTATTGTTGGCCTTAACTATAGGCTGGCCCCACAACGGGTTAAACCCCCACGGACGCTCAGAGGAAAGAAAAAAAGAATTTCTCCTTCCATCCACGAATGGAGGTAGGAGCACCTTGGAACAACGGCCTACCTCCCCGAAGGGCAAAGTATAGCCACCCTCCATCCGTGGGGTTAGACTTCAACAACACCCACGGAAGACATTGACCGAGGTCGGTATGCCGTGAGCAAGGCAGAGAGATTAAATACCAATTATTATCCTTCACAAGTTTGGAGCGAGCTGCGTTGGGATGAGGCGATACCTCTCCAGGAGCTTGCTCACGAACTTGTGCAGGGGACATCTCAGGCCGGCCCGAAGTGTCTCCACATACACTGCGACCCGATTTGGAGAGGGCCTAGTAACTCGGTCTCGCAGCCCCGCGAGTTGAAGCTCGAACTCGCGCAGAAAGAAGAACTGGGTCCGAATTGTGCCCAATTCTTCTCTGGTCAGGCTCGACCCGACTCCATCTAGACCGTGGCTCACCTCTGGCTCGAGCTCCGTCCCGTGAGAGGAAGAAACTCCAGCAGAGGAGGAAGCGTCATCCGACATTGTCTCACTCATAGTGTTCAAAAAGAAGAAAAGAAGAAAAATGGAGGAACAAAAAAAAGAGGAGATTGACAGTCCTCCGAGCGAACATGAAAAGAAAAACCTACCATGAACCTCGCTGAAAAGGCTAACGGTCAGGGGAACCAAGAAGAATCGCCAAAAAAACACCTTGAAGCACCTCCGAAGAAAGCTAAATAATGATCGAGAGAAGAAAAAAGCGAAAAACGAAGAAGATAAGAGCTACGGTGGCCAAACGAAAGCTTTTAGGGCCAAGCCAGGGTTTATATAGACCCTCCCAACAGTTCAGATCGACAAGGGCAAGCCGCACTCCCTATCCAGATCACGCCATGTGTCAATCTCAGAAACCAAACCAGCGTATCAACTCGGATCATCGCTTTAAAGGCAGAATCGAAGCGGCGTCCCGTCGAATACTGGAGCCTCATCATGAACCCGCAGCTCGAAACCGCCTCGAAAAGCAAAAAGCCGCCGCCTTGTGCTCTCCTTGAAGACGCCCGTAAAGCACTCAAAACGGTGGAGTAATTTAAAGCCGCCTGATCTTACCAGCATGATGAAAATAACTACTTCCTTCTTCCGAGCTCGTATATAGCTCGAACTCGGAAGTCAGAGGGTAGTGTTGGGAGAAAAATGGATCACTCAAAGCAAGTGGTTAAATCGCCGGCACGTGATGACGAACGTGATGACAACAAGCATACTCTCCGAGCGCCCGATCTTGGGGCATCCGACCATAGAGTGCCCGACCTCAGAACACTCGGTCTTGGCACCAACGACCCCAAAGCTCGCAACCTCGATCTCAGCTGAGTTAAGCCCGATCGACCTTAAGGCCAAGAAAGACCCAGTCAAAGGGAGAAGCAGACCTCCCCATTCCACTGAAAATCAAGTCCACCTCCTCCTCATCCGGGATCAAATACCGCGATCTCCGCCTCAACGACTGTCAACATTTAAATGCACACGATCTCAACGGATCGCCAGCCAGCCCAAAATCTCAGGCCGTTTACAGTAACTCATTAATTCGCACGATCACGTCCAATCACAGGTAACCTCTACACCCCCTCCTATAAGAAGGGGGAGAACTCGAGGCAAAGAGACTTTTTCCCTTCGGCCCCGGCCATTATTTTTTTCGATTACTTCCCCACTACTTCTCTCCATTAAAAACCCCCTCTGACTTAAGCATCGAAGGGCCGGCACCGGAACCTCCAGCCACTGGCTTCTTGCAGGTCCGCCGGAGACAGCCGTCGCACCATCAGCCGGAGCTCCTCCCCCTCGGTCCGCGGTCGTCTCCGGGTCCAATTTCTAGCAACACAAACCACATGGTTCTTTGAAGAAATCCTAAAAACAACTTGCCGACATGCCTTCTCTGAAAGTATCATTTAGGTTAATCTCTGATGTCACCGAAACCCTAGACCTCACCTGTTGGAAACCAAAAAGTTTTAATTAACATATCTGTTTCATGAATGCTATTTTCTGATCACTTGATCTAGTTGTATCTCTATTTTACCGTAGACATTATTTTTGTTAGCCAATGCATATTTTTTTATTTTAGATATTTGTGGTACCTCTTTTCTGAGTAGTGGTTGGCAACATAAGGATTGTTTCTACCAATAATCTAATCATTATAATTCAGATGAAAGTCTCATATTGATGCCTGCAAAATGCTTTTTTTTTTTGTGGTATAGAAGTCAAAAGAACTTTTCCTGATAAAACTAAATTTCAAAAAGAAGTGTTATGATTCAGACATATTATTTCCTATTTTCTTGGCTATATATTTATTTTCAGTAGACTATTGTGATCATATTTGGTGGTAAATAAGAAGTTGAGAATAGAAGCTGCAACAACTATTATTACCACTCCTCTAATAATTATTCAGAAAAGATTGCTGGTGTTCATTGGAATAATCAATTGAACTGCTAGAGTAGTAGAAAAAAATCTATGGATTTATAAAACATTCTACTCCATCCGAAATTCCTAACTTATTCTCCTAGGCCTGGACCGATCTTACATAAAGAGCCAAACAACTTATTGGCTGATTTTGCTACGAACTGCTTGACCAAATTATGGATGCATTATCATCAAGTTCAATGAATCTCTTAGCTCTTTTAGGAACAAAGTGAAAAAAAAAGACTGTTGATGGGCTACATTGGGGTGGTAATCAGCTGGACCAAATTGATGCAGATTGGATCAAATATTTATCAACTCGCATCTAATATATTTATTAAATAGATAATTCAATCCAATTCATATAATTTATTTATTAAATAAGTTAAATCAGATTAAATACATTAAATAATTTTTTAACGAAATAAATTGATTTAAATATATTAAATAAGTTAAATGAATTGGATTAAATAGAATAGAAATAGATTAAATAGATTTTAAACGTATTAAATAGATCTTAAATTTAATTATTAAATAAATTAAAATAAATTAAATAGGTTAAAAATTTAAATTTGAGTCCAGATTAGACATGACCGCGTAACCCATCCTTATTCATTTTTGTAAGTGCAATAAAATATCATGTCTAAATTGTTAGATTATCATCAGTTGTTAGATCTAATCATTAAAATCTTCACTAAAGATGTCCTGAAACGTGACATCTTTATTGTTCCCCTGGAACTCGAGCCTCGTGAGGACCACGGGGGCCTGTGCCTCGAAAGTCACATAGAAACAGGAGTGGTCTAAGGCCGGAAACACATTTAATTGGTTTCAGTGGGCTTTCCGAGCAGCGGCAATAAAGCCGAGGAAGTCACGGGAGGCGGTCGCTGACTTTCCTGCCATGGAGTTAATATTGGCCAGCGTAGTTGAGGAAACTTACAGCATTGCCTGTGAACCCGGGATAGCTTCTGTTGCTGCAAATTGGACCCGGGGGCCGCCGCGAAGTCGGAAAAGGAGGAGCTCCGCTGCTACAGGGGGCGAACGGCGGTGCGCCGGCCGGCTGCGTCCTCCACTGGTGGGGCTCCGGATCTGCAAGGAAAACCGGTGGCCGGGCTCCCCGGCGCCGGCCCTCCGATGCTTAAGTCAGAGGGGGCAAATATGTGGAGAGGGTAGGAGGAGAGAGAGTGTATGCACAGAATATTTTGTTAAGATGAAGCAAAGATGAAAGCTTTGATGTCATCAATTGTGTCTATGCTATTTACTTCAAGTGTTTCCCCCTCCCCCATCTTTCCCCCCAGGCTCCCCTTTTATAGTGGGGTTTTGCGTTACCTGGGAGGTGACAGGGGAGTTTGTCCCTTTTGTAATAATTGGGCATGATCTGGCCCATTAATGGCGTAGTGGAGAATAAGGCCGGATCAGACCGGAGTCAGAGAGCTGTCACGGTCGATCGGGCCTGTTGGAGTCGTTGAACCGCCGGCCGTATTGGGCCTAGGGTCCGTGGATGGTAAGTGCATTTATTACCGAATGAACCGGCGGTCAGGGAGAGCCATACGCTCTGATGGTTCAGTGATCCGGAGATCGTCTTGGGCCGTGTTCATTAAATGCCTGAGTGCATCGGAGACTTGAGGGAGTCTCGTGCATTAATGGCAGGTCGTGCCGAATGCCTGCGGAGATCTCATGCCTTGATGGCTTGGAGATAGTGGCAGGTTGTAGTGGAGTTGTGTATCCAGTTGTCAGATCCTTTGGAGGGCTAGGTGGAGATTGGATATTTGGCTAAGGCATGGGCTCGGCCTTCTGCTCTCGGCCTTCTGCTCTCGGCCTTTTGGTCTCGGCTCTCTGGTCTTGGCCTTCTGGTCTCGGCCTCTGGTCTCGGCTCTCTGGTCTCGGCCTTCTGGTCTCGGCCTCTGGTCTATGAGCTCGAGAGCGGAAGAGCTCGATCACTTAGGATGAGCTCGAGAGCGGAAGAGCCCGATCACTTTGGATGAGCTCGAGAGCGGAAGAGCTCGAGAGCGGAAGAGCTGATGAGCTCGGGAGCGGAAGAGCTCAATCACTTAGGATGAGCTCGGGAGCGGAAGAGCTGATGAGCTCGAGAGCGGAAGAGCTGATGAGCTCGGGAGCGGAAGAGCTCAATCACTTAGGATGAGCTCGAGCTTGCTGATGGATTTGGGTGCTATAATTACATTTGTGGGGTGGTCCATTTTCCCACCAACACTACCCCCCGACTTCCGAGTTCGAGCTGCTTTTTAGCTCGGACGAAGGAAGTAGTCCAGTCGTCGATCGTCCTGGTACCGTGAGCGTTCTCACGCCGAGGCAACTGATCACGCTCCTCTGCTTGGGGTCCGTTCTTTGGGGACGTTGGCAGAGAAGAATCCGAGAATAAATGAGATAAATGTAAAGACATTAATTGAATGGGTACCTGGTACCGTGTGCGTCCCTGCGCCGAGGCGACTGAAGACGCTTCTCTGCTCAGACTCCGTTCTTTGGGGACGTCGGCAGAGAAATCCAAAAATAGACAATATGGAGACATTAATGTAGAAACATCAAGTAAATGGGTACCTTGTACCGTGTGCGTCCTTGCCCCCACTCAGATCGGGGCGTGTTGTCGTAGAAGACGTCGAATATCGTCGAATGTCGTCGAAATGGCGTCGAAGTGGCGTTGAGTGTCGTCGAAGGTCGTCGAAGTGGCGTCGAATGTCGTCGAATGTCGTCGAAGTGGCGTCGAATGTCGTCGAATGTCGTCGAAAAGGCGTCGAAGTGGCGTTGAGTGTCATCGAAGGTCGTCGAAGTGGCGTCGAATGTCGTCGAAGTGGCGTCGAATGTCGTCGAATGTCGTCGAAATGGCGTCGAAGTGGCGTTGAGTGTCGTCGAAGGTCGTCGAAGTGGCGTCGAATGTCGTCGAATGTCGTCGAAATGGCGTCGAAGTGGCGTTGAGTGTCGTCGAAGGTCGTCGAAGTGGCGTCGAATGTCGTCGAATGTCGTCGAAATGGCGTCGAAGTGGCGTTGAGTGTCGTCGAAGGTCGTCGAAGTGGCGTCGAATGTCGTCGAATGTCGTCGAAATGGCGTCGAAGTGGCGTTGAGTGTCGTCGAAGGTCGTCGAAGTGGCGTCGAATGTCGTCGAATGTCGTCGAAATGGCGTCGAAGTGGCGTTGAGTGTCGTCGAAGGTCGTCGAAGTGGCGTCGAATGTCGTCGAATGTCGTCGAAGTGGCGTCGAATGTCGTCGAATGTCGTCGAAATGGCGTCGAAGTGGCGTTGAGTGTCGTCGAAGGTCGTCGAAGTGGCGTCGAATGTCGTCGAATGTCGTCGAAGTGGCGTCGAATGTCGTCGAATGTCGTCGAAGTGGCGTCGAATGTCGTCGAATGTCGTCGAAGTGGCGTCGAATGTCGTCGAATGTCGTCGAAGTGGCGTCGAATGTCGTCGAAGTGGCGTCGAAGTGGCGTCGAATGTCGTCGAAGTGGCGTTGAATGTCGTCGAATGTCGTCGAAATGGCGTCGAAGTGGCGTTGAGTGTCGTCGAAGGTCGTCGAAGTGGCGTCGAATGTCGTCGAATGTCGTCGAAGTGGCGTCGAATGTCGTCGAAGTGGCGTCGAAGTGGCGTCGAATGTCGTCGAATGTCGTCGAAGTGGCGTCGAATGTCGTCGAATGTCGTCGAAGTGGCGTCGAATGTCGTTGAATGTCGTCGAAGTGGCGTCGAATGTCGTCGAAGTGGCGTCGAATGTCGTCGAAGTGGCGTCGAATGTCGTCGAATGTCGTCGAAGTGGCGTCGAATGTCGTCGAAGTGGCGTCGAATGTCATCGAATGTCGTCGAAGTGGCGTTGAATGTCGTCGAATGTCGTCGAAATGGCGTCGAAGTGGCGTTGAGTGTCGTCGAAGGTCGTCGAAGTGGCGTCGAATGTCGTCGAATGTCGTCGAAGTGGCGTCGAATGTCGTCGAATGTCGTCGAAGTGGCGTCGAATGTCGTCGAATGTCGTCGAAGTGGCGTCGAATGTCGTCGAATGTCGTCGAAGTGGCATCGAATGTCGTCGAAGTGGCATCGAATGTCGTCGAATGTCGTCGAAATGGCGTCGAAGTGGCGTTGAGTGTCGTCGAAGGTCGTCGAAGTGGCGTCGAATGTCGTCGAATGTCGTCGAAATGGCGTCGAAGTGGCGTTGAGTGTCGTCGAAGGTCGTCGAAGTGGCGTCGAATGTCGTCGAATGTCGTCGAAGTGGCGTCGAATGTCGTCGAATGTCGTCGAAATGGCGTCGAAGTGGTGTTGAGTGTCGTCGAAGGTCGTCGAAGTGGCGTCGAATGTCGTCGAATGTCGTCGAAGTGGCGTCGAATGTCGTCGAATGTCGTCGAAGTGGCGTCGAATGTCGTCGAATGTCGTCGAAGTGGCGTCGAATGTCGTCGAATGTCGTCGAAGTGGCGTCGAATGTCGTCGAAGTGGCGTCGAAGTGGCGTCGAATGTCGTCGAAGTGGCGTTGAATGTCGTCGAATGTCGTCGAAATGGCGTCGAAGTGGCGTTGAGTGTCGTCGAAGGTCGTCGAAGTGGCGTCGAATGTCGTCGAATGTCGTCGAAGTGGCGTCGAATGTCGTCGAAGTGGCGTCGAAGTGGCGTCGAATGTCGTCGAATGTCGTCGAAGTGGCGTCGAATGTCGTCGAATGTCGTCGAAGTGGCGTCGAATGTCGTTGAATGTCGTCGAAGTGGCGTCGAATGTCGTCGAAGTGGCGTCGAATGTCGTCGAAGTGGCGTCGAATGTCGTCGAATGTCGTCGAAGTGGCGTCGAATGTCGTCGAAGTGGCGTCGAATGTCATCGAATGTCGTCGAAGTGGCGTTGAATGTCGTCGAATGTCGTCGAAATGGCGTCGAAGTGGCGTTGAGTGTCGTCGAAGGTCGTCGAAGTGGCGTCGAATGTCGTCGAATGTCGTCGAAGTGGCGTCGAATGTCGTCGAATGTCGTCGAAGTGGCGTCGAATGTCGTCGAATGTCGTCGAAGTGGCGTCGAATGTCGTCGAATGTCGTCGAAGTGGCATCGAATGTCGTCGAAGTGGCATCGAATATCGTCGAATGTCGTCGAAATGGCGTCGAAGTGGCGTTGAGTGTCGTCGAAGGTCGTCGAAGTGGCGTCGAATGTCGTCGAATGTCGTCGAAATGGCGTCGAAGTGGCGTTGAGTGTCGTCGAAGGTCGTCGAAGTGGCGTCGAATGTCGTCGAATGTCGTCGAAGTGGCGTCGAATGTCGTCGAATGTCGTCGAAATGGCGTCGAAGTGGCGTTGAGTGTCGTCGAAGGTCGTCGAAGTGGCGTCGAATGTCGTCGAATGTCGTCGAAGTGGCGTCGAATGTCGTCGAATGTCGTCGAAGTGGCGTCGAATGTCGTCGAATGTCGTCGAAGTGGCGTCGAATGTCGTCGAATGTCGTCGAAGTGGCGTCGAATGTCGTCGAAGTGGCGTCGAAGTGGCGTCGAATGTCGTCGAAGTGGCGTTGAATGTCGTCGAATGTCGTCGAAATGGCGTCGAAGTGGCGTTGAGTGTCGTCGAAGGTCGTCGAAGTGGCGTCGAATGTCGTCGAATGTCGTCGAAGTGGCGTCGAATGTCGTCGAAGTGGCGTCGAAGTGGCGTCGAATGTCGTCGAATGTCGTCGAAGTGGCGTCGAATGTCGTCGAATGTCGTCGAAGTGGCGTCGAATGTCGTTGAATGTCGTCGAAGTGGCGTCGAATGTCGTCGAAGTGGCGTCGAATGTCGTCGAATGTCGTCGAAGTGGCGTCGAATGTCGTCGAAGTGGCGTCGAATGTCATCGAATGTCGTCGAAGTGGCGTTGAATGTCGTCGAATGTCGTCGAAATGGCGTCGAAGTGGCGTTGAGTGTCGTCGAAGGTCGTCGAAGTGGCGTCGAATGTCGTCGAATGTCGTCGAAGTGGCGTCGAATGTCGTCGAATGTCGTCGAAGTGGCGTCGAATGTCGTCGAATGTCGTCGAAGTGGCGTCGAATGTCGTCGAATGTCGTCGAAGTGGCATCGAATGTCGTCGAAGTGGCATCGAATGTCGTCGAATGTCGTCGAAATGGCGTCGAAGTGGCGTTGAGTGTCGTCGAAGGTCGTCGAAGTGGCGTCGAATGTCGTCGAATGTCGTCGAAATGGCGTCGAAGTGGCGTTGAGTGTCGTCGAAGGTCGTCGAAGTGGCGTCGAATGTCGTCGAATGTCGTCGAAGTGGCGTCGAATGTCGTCGAATGTCGTCGAAATGGCGTCGAAGTGGCGTTGAGTGTCGTCGAAGGTCGTCGAAGTGGCGTCGAATGTCGTCGAATGTCGTCGAAGTGGCGTCGAATGTCGTCGAATGTCGTCGAAGTGGCGTCGAATGTCGTCGAATGTCGTCGAAGTGGCGTCGAATGTCGTCGAATGTCGTCGAAGTGGCGTCGAATGTCGTCGAAGTGGCGTCGAAGTGGCGTCGAATGTCGTCGAAGTGGCGTTGAATGTCGTCGAATGTCGTCGAAATGGCGTCGAAGTGGCGTTGAGTGTCGTCGAAGGTCGTCGAAGTGGCGTCGAATGTCGTCGAATGTCGTCGAAGTGGCGTCGAATGTCGTCGAAGTGGCGTCGAAGTGGCGTCGAATGTCGTCGAATGTCGTCGAAGTGGCGTCGAATGTCGTCGAATGTCGTCGAAGTGGCGTCGAATGTCGTTGAATGTCGTCGAAGTGGCGTCGAATGTCGTCGAAGTGGCGTCGAATGTCGTCGAAGTGGCGTCGAATGTCGTCGAATGTCGTCGAAGTGGCGTCGAATGTCGTCGAAGTGGCGTCGAATGTCATCGAATGTCGTCGAAGTGGCGTTGAATGTCGTCGAATGTCGTCGAAATGGCGTCGAAGTGGCGTTGAGTGTCGTCGAAGGTCGTCGAAGTGGCGTCGAATGTCGTCGAATGTCGTCGAAGTGGCGTCGAATGTCGTCGAATGTCGTCGAAGTGGCGTCGAATGTCGTCGAATGTCGTCGAAGTGGCGTCGAATGTCGTCGAATGTCGTCGAAGTGGCATCGAATGTCGTCGAAGTGGCATCGAATGTCGTCGAATGTCGTCGAAATGGCGTCGAAGTGGCGTTGAGTGTCGTCGAAGGTCGTCGAAGTGGCGTCGAATGTCGTCGAATGTCGTCGAAATGGCGTCGAAGTGGCGTTGAGTGTCGTCGAAGGTCGTCGAAGTGGCGTCGAATGTCGTCGAATGTCGTCGAAGTGGCGTCGAATGTCGTCGAATGTCGTCGAAATGGCGTCGAAGTGGCGTTGAGTGTCGTCGAAGGTCGTCGAAGTGGCGTCGAATGTCGTCGAATGTCGTCGAAGTGGCGTCGAATGTCGTCGAATGTCGTCGAAGTGGCGTCGAATGTCGTCGAATGTCGTCGAAGTGGCGTCGAATGTCGTCGAATGTCGTCGAAGTGGCGTCGAATGTCGTCGAAGTGGCGTCGAAGTGGCGTCGAATGTCGTCGAAGTGGCGTTGAATGTCGTCGAATGTCGTCGAAATGGCGTCGAAGTGGCGTTGAGTGTCGTCGAAGGTCGTCGAAGTGGCGTCGAATGTCGTCGAATGTCGTCGAAGTGGCGTCGAATGTCGTCGAAGTGGCGTCGAAGTGGCGTCGAATGTCGTCGAATGTCGTCGAAGTGGCGTCGAATGTCGTCGAATGTCGTCGAAGTGGCGTCGAATGTCGTTGAATGTCGTCGAAGTGGCGTCGAATGTCGTCGAAGTGGCGTCGAATGTCGTCGAAGTGGCGTCGAATGTCGTCGAATGTCGTCGAAGTGGCGTCGAATGTCGTCGAAGTGGCGTCGAATGTCATCGAATGTCGTCGAAGTGGCGTTGAATGTCGTCGAATGTCGTCGAAATGGCGTCGAAGTGGCGTTGAGTGTCGTCGAAGGTCGTCGAAGTGGCGTCGAATGTCGTCGAATGTCGTCGAAGTGGCGTCGAATGTCGTCGAATGTCGTCGAAGTGGCGTCGAATGTCGTCGAATGTCGTCGAAGTGGCGTCGAATGTCGTCGAATGTCGTCGAAGTGGCATCGAATGTCGTCGAAGTGGCATCGAATGTCGTCGAATGTCGTCGAAATGGCGTCGAAGTGGCGTTGAGTGTCGTCGAAGGTCGTCGAAGTGGCGTCGAATGTCGTCGAATGTCGTCGAAATGGCGTCGAAGTGGCGTTGAGTGTCGTCGAAGGTCGTCGAAGTGGCGTCGAATGTCGTCGAATGTCGTCGAAGTGGCGTCGAATGTCGTCGAATGTCGTCGAAATGGCGTCGAAGTGGCGTTGAGTGTCGTCGAAGGTCGTCGAAGTGGCGTCGAATGTCGTCGAATGTCGTCGAAGTGGCGTCGAATGTCGTCGAATGTCGTCGAAGTGGCGTCGAATGTCGTCGAATGTCGTCGAAGTGGCGTCGAATGTCGTCGAATGTCGTCGAAGTGGCGTCGAATGTCGTCGAAGTGGCGTCGAAGTGGCGTCGAATGTCGTCGAAGTGGCGTTGAATGTCGTCGAATGTCGTCGAAATGGCGTCGAAGTGGCGTTGAGTGTCGTCGAAGGTCGTCGAAGTGGCGTCGAATGTCGTCGAATGTCGTCGAAGTGGCGTCGAATGTCGTCGAAGTGGCGTCGAAGTGGCGTCGAATGTCGTCGAATGTCGTCGAAGTGGCGTCGAATGTCGTCGAATGTCGTCGAAGTGGCGTCGAATGTCGTTGAATGTCGTCGAAGTGGCGTCGAATGTCGTCGAAGTGGCGTCGAATGTCGTCGAAGTGGCGTCGAATGTCGTCGAATGTCGTCGAAGTGGCGTCGAATGTCGTCGAAGTGGCGTCGAATGTCATCGAATGTCGTCGAAGTGGCGTTGAATGTCGTCGAATGTCGTCGAAATGGCGTCGAAGTGGCGTTGAGTGTCGTCGAAGGTCGTCGAAGTGGCGTCGAATGTCGTCGAATGTCGTCGAAGTGGCGTCGAATGTCGTCGAATGTCGTCGAAGTGGCGTCGAATGTCGTCGAATGTCGTCGAAGTGGCGTCGAATGTCGTCGAATGTCGTCGAAGTGGCATCGAATGTCGTCGAAGTGGCATCGAATGTCGTCGAATGTCGTCGAAATGGCGTCGAAGTGGCGTTGAGTGTCGTCGAAGGTCGTCGAAGTGGCGTCGAATGTCGTCGAATGTCGTCGAAATGGCGTCGAAGTGGCGTTGAGTGTCGTCGAAGGTCGTCGAAGTGGCGTCGAATGTCGTCGAATGTCGTCGAAGTGGCGTCGAATGTCGTCGAATGTCGTCGAAATGGCGTCGAAGTGGCGTTGAGTGTCGTCGAAGGTCGTCGAAGTGGCGTCGAATGTCGTCGAATGTCGTCGAAGTGGCGTCGAATGTCGTCGAATGTCGTCGAAGTGGCGTCGAATGTCGTCGAATGTCGTCGAAGTGGCGTCGAATGTCGTCGAATGTCGTCGAAGTGGCGTCGAATGTCGTCGAAGTGGCGTCGAAGTGGCGTCGAATGTCGTCGAAGTGGCGTTGAATGTCGTCGAATGTCGTCGAAATGGCGTCGAAGTGGCGTTGAGTGTCGTCGAAGGTCGTCGAAGTGGCGTCGAATGTCGTCGAATGTCGTCGAAGTGGCGTCGAATGTCGTCGAAGTGGCGTCGAAGTGGCGTCGAATGTCGTCGAATGTCGTCGAAGTGGCGTCGAATGTCGTCGAATGTCGTCGAAGTGGCGTCGAATGTCGTTGAATGTCGTCGAAGTGGCGTCGAATGTCGTCGAAGTGGCGTCGAATGTCGTCGAAGTGGCGTCGAATGTCGTCGAATGTCGTCGAAGTGGCGTCGAATGTCGTCGAAGTGGCGTCGAATGTCATCGAATGTCGTCGAAGTGGCGTTGAATGTCGTCGAATGTCGTCGAAATGGCGTCGAAGTGGCGTTGAGTGTCGTCGAAGGTCGTCGAAGTGGCGTCGAATGTCGTCGAATGTCGTCGAAGTGGCGTCGAATGTCGTCGAATGTCGTCGAAGTGGCGTCGAATGTCGTCGAATGTCGTCGAAGTGGCGTCGAATGTCGTCGAATGTCGTCGAAGTGGCATCGAATGTCGTCGAAGTGGCATCGAATGTCGTCGAATGTCGTCGAAATGGCGTCGAAGTGGCGTTGAGTGTCGTCGAAGGTCGTCGAAGTGGCGTCGAATGTCGTCGAATGTCGTCGAAATGGCGTCGAAGTGGCGTTGAGTGTCGTCGAAGGTCGTCGAAGTGGCGTCGAATGTCGTCGAATGTCGTCGAAGTGGCGTCGAATGTCGTCGAATGTCGTCGAAATGGCGTCGAAGTGGCGTTGAGTGTCGTCGAAGGTCGTCGAAGTGGCGTCGAATGTCGTCGAATGTCGTCGAAGTGGCGTCGAATGTCGTCGAATGTCGTCGAAGTGGCGTCGAATGTCGTCGAATGTCGTCGAAGTGGCGTCGAATGTCGTCGAATGTCGTCGAAGTGGCGTCGAATGTCGTCGAAGTGGCGTCGAAGTGGCGTCGAATGTCGTCGAAGTGGCGTTGAATGTCGTCGAATGTCGTCGAAATGGCGTCGAAGTGGCGTTGAGTGTCGTCGAAGGTCGTCGAAGTGGCGTCGAATGTCGTCGAATGTCGTCGAAGTGGCGTCGAATGTCGTCGAAGTGGCGTCGAAGTGGCGTCGAATGTCGTCGAATGTCGTCGAAGTGGCGTCGAATGTCGTCGAATGTCGTCGAAGTGGCGTCGAATGTCGTTGAATGTCGTCGAAGTGGCGTCGAATGTCGTCGAAGTGGCGTCGAATGTCGTCGAAGTGGCGTCGAATGTCGTCGAATGTCGTCGAAGTGGCGTCGAATGTCGTCGAAGTGGCGTCGAATGTCATCGAATGTCGTCGAAGTGGCGTTGAATGTCGTCGAATGTCGTCGAAATGGCGTCGAAGTGGCGTTGAGTGTCGTCGAAGGTCGTCGAAGTGGCGTCGAATGTCGTCGAATGTCGTCGAAGTGGCGTCGAATGTCGTCGAATGTCGTCGAAGTGGCGTCGAATGTCGTCGAATGTCGTCGAAGTGGCGTCGAATGTCGTCGAATGTCGTCGAAGTGGCATCGAATGTCGTCGAAGTGGCATCGAATGTCGTCGAATGTCGTCGAAATGGCGTCGAAGTGGCGTTGAGTGTCGTCGAAGGTCGTCGAAGTGGCGTCGAATGTCGTCGAATGTCGTCGAAATGGCGTCGAAGTGGCGTTGAGTGTCGTCGAAGGTCGTCGAAGTGGCGTCGAATGTCGTCGAATGTCGTCGAAGTGGCGTCGAATGTCGTCGAATGTCGTCGAAATGGCGTCGAAGTGGCGTTGAGTGTCGTCGAAGGTCGTCGAAGTGGCGTCGAATGTCGTCGAATGTCGTCGAAGTGGCGTCGAATGTCGTCGAATGTCGTCGAAGTGGCGTCGAATGTCGTCGAATGTCGTCGAAGTGGCGTCGAATGTCGTCGAATGTCGTCGAAGTGGCGTCGAATGTCGTCGAAGTGGCGTCGAAGTGGCGTCGAATGTCGTCGAAGTGGCGTTGAATGTCGTCGAATGTCGTCGAAATGGCGTCGAAGTGGCGTTGAGTGTCGTCGAAGGTCGTCGAAGTGGCGTCGAATGTCGTCGAATGTCGTCGAAGTGGCGTCGAATGTCGTCGAAGTGGCGTCGAAGTGGCGTCGAATGTCGTCGAATGTCGTCGAAGTGGCGTCGAATGTCGTCGAATGTCGTCGAAGTGGCGTCGAATGTCGTTGAATGTCGTCGAAGTGGCGTCGAATGTCGTCGAAGTGGCGTCGAATGTCGTCGAAGTGGCGTCGAATGTCGTCGAATGTCGTCGAAGTGGCGTCGAATGTCGTCGAAGTGGCGTCGAATGTCATCGAATGTCGTCGAAGTGGCGTTGAATGTCGTCGAATGTCGTCGAAATGGCGTCGAAGTGGCGTTGAGTGTCGTCGAAGGTCGTCGAAGTGGCGTCGAATGTCGTCGAATGTCGTCGAAGTGGCGTCGAATGTCGTCGAATGTCGTCGAAGTGGCGTCGAATGTCGTCGAATGTCGTCGAAGTGGCGTCGAATGTCGTCGAATGTCGTCGAAGTGGCATCGAATGTCGTCGAAGTGGCATCGAATGTCGTCGAATGTCGTCGAAGTGGCGTTGAATGTCGTCGAATGTCGTCGAAGTGGCGTTGAAGTTCCTATTCGGGGCGACGTTTGGTCGTTTTTTGGATTCTCCGACCTGGAAATAGATAAAATATTGAAATTATTTGAAGCCAAAGTGGCGTCCTATACCTTTTGGAGATATTTTGATGGCTTCCGAGCTTCGAAGTCCCTTAGGACTTAGCTTGGCACTAGCTTTCTTTGGCTCGATTTTCTGGGGGAGGTGTTTTGCATTCGGGCTTCTGAGCTCGGGCTTCGGAGCTTGGCAGCCTTCTGAGCTCGGCGGCCCTTGGTGCTCGGCTTTCTGAGCTCGGCGGCCTTCGGAGCTCGGCAGCCTTCTGAGCTCGGCGGCCCTTGGTGCTCGGCTTTCTGAGCTCGGCGGTCTTCGGTGCTCGGCTTTCTGAGCTCGGCGGTCTTCGGTGCTCGGCTTTCTGAGCTCGGCGGTCTTCGGAGCTCGGCAGCCTTCTGGACCATGAAAGGATTTAGCTTCATAGTACTTTCTTGGGGTAGAATCTCCTATGAATCTAGCCAGAGGAGCGCTCATCCTTTGGAAGGCATACAAGATAAGGCATCAGCCGAGCTTTGATTATGTACTAAAATCCTTTTTTTTAAAGCCTTGCAATGATGAGGGAAATAGCTACAGCGTCGTCATAAAGAGGGCTCAACACCCTTTTGGTCTTCATCAGAAAAGGAGATGTGACTTTCACAGTGCACGGATGCTTTGAGGAAGCTCTTTTTTTCGAGCTCGGAGCTTCTGGTGCCTCTAGTTGCCCGCCCTC
This sequence comes from Phoenix dactylifera, assembly GCF_051530095.1. Lineage (NCBI taxonomy): Eukaryota > Viridiplantae > Streptophyta > Magnoliopsida > Arecales > Arecaceae > Phoenix > Phoenix dactylifera. Next base: position 13,865,150 of record NC_143204.1, on the reverse strand, counting down.
TGATGGTATTGATGATGCCCGTGGGAGGTCAGTTGTCATTCTGCTCCTTATGCGGCACTGGGTTTTGTTCCTCGGGCTCTCTCCTGTAGGCATGATCACGGACAAAATAACTCAACCGACCTCGGCGGACAAGTGCCTCGATCTCATCACGAAGCTCGTAGCAATCCTCCGTATCATGGCCGCGATCTCGGTGGAAGCGGCAGTACTTTTTCGAGTGCTTCCGCTACTCTGTCGGACGCATTCTCAATGGAGGTCGGAGGTAGCCCCGACCCTCAATCTCCATGAGGATTTCTGCTCGGGTGGATGTGAGGGGAGTGTATGTCTGAAACTTTTGGAAGGGAGACCTCGAGTGAGTTAGGCTCTCATACCAAGGAGGCTCTTTCTCATGCCAAGGGGATCTGTTGTTGGGTTGGGAGCACTCCTCGTGGCGTCTCTTCTTGGGGTTCTGCTCGGTCCCGCCCTGCCTAACTGCCACGGCCTCTTCCGCCTTGGCGTACTTCCGTGCCCGAGCGAACATTTCGGTGAGGTCCGCAGGGAAATTCTTCTCAACCGAGAAGAGAAATTTGTGGGACCGGGCTCCAGTTTTCAACGCCGACATGGCGATTGACTGGTCAAGCTCCCGGACCTCCCATGTTGCGGCGGTAAACCGGTCCAAGTACTCCTTAAAGGATTCTCCCTCCTTTTGTTTAATGTCGAGGAGGGAGTCGGATGTCCGCCGCTGAGGCTGGCAGGCGGCAAAGTTGCCAGCAAACTGTCTGCCGAGCTGCTCAAAGGAGGAGACAGTACTCGGCTTCAGCCCAGTGAACCACAGCCGGGCTGGTCCTCGGAGTGTCGTCGGAAAGGCTTTGCACATCATGGCCTCCGAGGCTCCTTGTAGGGCCATTAAGACCCGGTAACTCTCCAGGTGGTCAAGGGGATCAGCCTTGCCGTTGTAAGGCTCCACCTGGGGCATCTTGAACCGTAGTGGAACCGGTTCATCTTCAATCTCCTGGGAGAAGGGCGACTTTGTATTGAACTCGAAGTCGCCGTCACGTCCTGATTTCCTCCCGTGGAGTGCCTGGATTTGGCGCTCCAGCTTCTCGACCTTTCTGTCGAGTTCATCGTTCTGGAGGATTGCTGCTGCGGTTCGCTCGGGTGCAGGTTGCCCTGGAACCGACTCAGCTTCTGAAGGCTGTGGCCAGCCTCCATGGCCTCTGGCCGGGTGCTCTCTCCAGAGGGAGGCCTGGACCCGGGAATCCTGACCTCGAGTGGGAAGCCCGCTTGTAAGGGGCTCCGGTTGGGCTGGTGCCGGAGGAGGCGGTGCCGTCGGGAGGCCCCTAGGTTGCAGGCTTTGGACAGCAGTGGCCAAGGCCTGCACCTGTTGCACCAGGGCATCGAACTGCTCCTGCCGGACTTGATGAACTGGCTCGGCCGGAGGTGGTGAGTTTCGGACGGAGCGCTCAGGACTGGGTGGAGGACGTCGAGAGGCGTTGGAGGCCCCTTTACTTCTCAGCTTCATGGCAGCGAACTCGGTCCCTTCCTCTAGCGCCAACTGTTGCTGGAAATTGGACCCGGGGGCCGCCGCGAAGCCGGGGAAGGAGGAGCTCCGCCGCTACAGGGGGCGGACGGCGGTGCGCCGGCCGGCTGCGTCCTCCACTGGTGGGGCTCCGGATCTGCAAGGAAAACCGGTGGCCGGGCTCCCCGGCGCCGGCCCTCCGATGCTTAAGTCAGAGGGGGCAAATATGTGGAGAGGGTAGGAGGAGAGAGAGTGTATGCACAGAATATTTTGTTAAGATGAAGCAAAGATGAAAGCTTTGATGTCATCAATTGTGTCTATGCTATTTACTTCAAGTGTTTCCCCCTCCCCCATCTTTCCCCCCAGGCTCCCCTTTTATAGTGGGGTTTTGCGTTACCTGGGAGGTGACAGGGGAGTTTGTCCCTTTTGTAATAATTGGGCATGATCTGGCCCATTAATGGCGTAGTGGAGAATAAGGCCGGATCAGACCGGAGTCAGGGAGCTGTCACGGTCGATCGGGCCTGTTGGAGTCGTTGAACCGCCGGCCGTATTGGGCCTGGGGTCCGTGGATGGTAAGTGCATTTACTACCGAATGAACCGGCGGTCAGGGAGAGCCATACGCTCTGATGGTTCAGTGATCCGGAGATCGTCTTGGGCCGTGTTCATTAAATGCCTGAGTGCATCGGAGACTTGAGGGAGTCTCGTGCATTAATGGCAGGTCGTGCCGAATGCCTGCGGAGATCTCATGCCTTGATGGCTTGGAGATAGTGGCAGGTTGTAGTGGAGTTGTGTCTCCAGTTGTCAGATCCTTTGGAGGGCTAGGTGGAGATTGGATATTTGGCTAAGGCATGGGCTCGGCCTTCTGCTCTCGGCCTTCTGCTCTCGGCCTTCTGCTCTCGGCTCTCTGGTCTTGGCCTTCTGGTCTCGGCCTCTGGTCTCGGCTCTCTGGTCTCGGCTCTCTGGTCTCGGCCTTCTGGTCTCGGCCTTCTGGTCTCGGCCTCTGGTCTCGGCTCTCTGGTCTATGAGCTCGAGAGCAGAAGAGCTCGATCACTTAGGATGAGCTCGAGAGCGGAAGAGCCCGATCACTTTGGATGAGCTCGAGAGCGGAAGAGCTCGAGAGCGGAAGAGCTGATGAGCTCGGGAGCGGAAGAGCTCAATCACTTAGGATGAGCTCGGGAGCGGAAGAGCTGATGAGCTCGGGAGCGGAAGAGCTCAATCACTTAGGATGAGCTCGAGAGCGGAAGAGCTGATGAGCTCGGGAGCGGAAGAGCTCAATCACTTAGGATGAGCTCGAGAGCGGAAGAGCTGATGAGCTCGGGAGCGGAAGAGCTCAATCACTTAGGATGAGCTCGAGCTTGCTGATGGATTTGGGTGCTATAATTACATTTGTGGGGTGGTCCATTTTCCCACCAACAGCTTCTATTCCCCCTTTTATGGTGGGAACGGGCTTGACAAGAACTACCGAGCTTTGAACTCTTTCGTCAAACAAGCTCCTAAAAAATGACGGAACTTTTTGCTTTAGAGTTGCTGAAGGTTTAAATGAAATACAAATCATATTTTTAGGTAATTAAGCAAATGTAAATAAGCATTAAAGCTATACTTGACTCGACTAAAGAAGTTTTCTAAGAACATTGGGCTACTTCCTATTTGATTGTTCAAGTTTGCAGAAAGATGATTATATTTCTTTTTATTCTTAAGAATGGCCAACGGTCAAATTAACACTCATCTCGCCAGTAGTTTATCGTGGAGCCAAAATTGTCCAAGAGCATTAAATAACTAAAAAAAAAGAAGAGAAGGAAGCAGCATTGCATGTTTGCTTTAAAACTTAAATGAAAATCTTTTCGTGTAGCATAATGTTACACTCAAAAAATTTCAATTCTCTCGCTCTATTTCTATTTACCGAAATGAATTCAGATTACATGTATTAGACATGTTAGAGATTGGCTTTATTATAGCTGCCTTTGAGCCACGAATGCTATAAAATCTGCCTAGTGATAATAAATCAGAAAAAAAAAAAAAAGATAACAACCAGGATTCTCTATGATGCACAATTTGTACCATAAAGTGCTATATAATACTTGATAGCCATCATTAAAAGATGAATCATTATTAACAACAGCATGTCATATATGGCAGATAACACATTCTTATTTGATAATAATCCGTCCTTTGGTGGAGGGCACCGAATGCTGCATAATTTTGATGCAAATCGTGCATTGCAGAGAATTCATCCTCGACTAGTATTTAAAAAACTCCTATTCTCGCTCTATTCTCCTTTCACGTAGTTGGTTTGGATAAATTGCAACACAAATGAATCGGAATAACTTGAAGGGACTAGAAAAGCATTGTGATATTCTTATAATCTAGTGTTAGTTGGTGCGGATTGAGAAAAGATGGTGTGGTCAATGGGTTTTTAAAATTTTCATGAAAAAAGGTGGCCAATGTGGGCCCGTGATCCGGTGATTTGCTCAGGTCCTTGACAACCGTGCTGCATCAAGGGTCAAAAAAACACGCCGAAAGGCCTCACCAAGAGGTTGGAGGGTTTAGCTAACTTTTCGCGCCGAGTTATGATTAACCTAAGTGTTTGAGATTCATGTTTGATCTTGATCCTGGTAGCTTCGTTGTTTTGGTACATCAAGTATTAATTGACTTCATTATGACAAGTTCAATGAAAGCGAGACAGCTAAACATTAAAGAAACTATTAAAAATTTTTAATTTTTTTATTAAAAAAAAGCATGGAAAAGGTAAGAAAACTACACAATCGCCAAAGTAAGTTGACTACCAACAATATCCAACAATATTGACTTGTAATTTATAAGGTTTTGTTGAGATAGATGGAAAAACTAATTATCATAATGTAAAATTTAGTAATAAATAAATAATAATTAAATAATTATTAATCAATTACTTTATCAAGAATAATTTGAACAAGGAAAAAAATTCAGGTATAATTAAAAAAATTATTTTTTTTTTCAAGATGACAATCCAAGAGAAGGGATGAATTGAGCTTCTCAAAAAAAATTTTACAAAATTAAATAATACTTAAGTAAAACTAATCTAAACTTAATTGTGAAAAGTGAGAGTGATGTGAAATAAGTAATGTGCAATAAAGTGAGTGATATATAAATGCATAAGATAAGCACAAGCATAAGCAGCTCAAACACAGAGTTTATGTTAGTTCGGAGCCAAACTCAGCTCCTACGTCCACTCCTCAAGGCTTCCTTGTTAAGAATTTCAGTATAATCTATCAACAAGATTACAACTTAATTATTTTTTAAGCTCACAACCAAATCTAGTTGCTTTTTTCTCGCAATCAACCAAAACTAAGCTGTTTTACATGTACAGCAAGACCAACCCTAAGTTTCAAGACAGAGAAATTTTTGTTGACTTCCAAGCTCGGCAAAACCTAGTCAAATTTTCAGGGCAATTGACTGCAACCTGGCTATTTCTCCAGTACAGGCAAACCTTGCAAGGTAGCCGATTCTCTATGGGATCAGCCATACCAAAAAGCCCACATGAGATTTTCTAATCTTGTGCACAAAAGCAAGATATAAAATAAAATACAATATAACCTTTACAAAAGTTGGATTTATGCCATTGTAGCTTTAGTGTGATTGCTCCGAATGTTGGGATCTTGAAGTGGATAGAATTTAGCCCTTTTTTTATTTTTCTTTCTTGCTTGCTTTTGATCTTATAATGGGACTCAATTAATAGATGTTGAAGCTCTCTCTCTAGGTATTTAGAAGCTCTCTGTAAAGTGGGCGAATGTTTTGAATAGTCACCTCTCATATTAATACTCAAGCTCTAGAAGTTGTGATTGGCTTGTTTTCTTTTTTTTATTTTGTCCACTCAATCTCCTCAATGCACTCCCTATCGAGTTAAAGTTAAAAGCATTTATAGCTTGAAAAATTGTTGGACATATATTTTTAGCCATTGGAGTGGAGAAAATAACTATTGGAAACTGTTTTGTACGTTCTTTGCTCGTAGAAAAACTAGCCATTTGAATTGTCAGACTCAGAGAGGTCGACTCGTGTTCTTCAAAAGTCGACTTATGATTTTCAAGAAAAGAGCAGATTTCCATTATGTTCTGTCTTTCATCTGAAACAATTTTGGAGCCAACACTTGTGCTGCTTGGGTTGACTTGCAAAAGGGCTGTTTTTTATTGCATTCTGTTTTTTATCTGAGACTGTTATAGGGTCGACTCGGTTGATTCCGAGGTCGACTCTTTTACTACAAAAGTTCCTAAAATACTTCAAATACTTCAACTTTAGAATTTATTCTTCAAAGCTTCTTTATGCTTATTTAATCTTTCAAAATTATTGAACTCTCTACAAAACTCGACTTTCTTATTTTTAAGGCAAACCAAATCATCAATAATTATACTCAAAAATTTTATAATCATCAAAATCCATCTTTTGGATCAACAATTATTTCATTAATTTGGTCGATATTTGTCCCTTAATACCTAGTTCCTATGAGCATATGTGCTATTTTTATTGTATTTTCCCTTCATCCTATGCTAAGATCCCTTAAGATCATTCTTTAGAGCTAGTTCACTTCTAGTGAGGACTGGGAGTTAAATTGCTTGATGAATTGTGCTCCACTTTACTTAATATTTACTAGCATTTATACTTGAGTAAAAGGCTTGCTTGATATGTCAAGTTGTTGTGCCATTTTTATGTTGTTAACAAAGTGACAAGTTGATATATGCTTCAATACATTTCCCCCCTAACCATTCATGCTTTTGAAATATTTTACAAATCCCCATTTTCACTTACTCAGCCATAGAGATTAGACAATTTATGATCCAATCTATCAAATTGATCGATTTGTTTTAAATATATTCTAATTTGATATTAATAAATTTGAGTCATAAATGAGTCAACTTGTTTAGATCGTTTATTAAATAGGTTGAGCGTTGAGCGTTTAATCTATTATGGTGGGAAGTGTCAACATCTGTTATGCGGCATCATAACCTATCAAACTTCGCATACTATTTATTTGTTCTTTCAGTGCAGACAACATAATATGAAATTCACATTTAGCACATAAAATCGGCACTTGTCACCAACAAGAGGAGCTCCGCTAGCAAATGAATAAATGTTAGATACTTTGGCCACAGATTCAGATTCAAGTTTGCATTGAATAATTGAATTGCACACTTTAAATTTACCCCTTTCTGCCTCTCGCAGCAGAATCTGGACAAAAGTTGGAGTGCAGCTGCAAAAAGTCCGCCTATCGAAGAGTTTCGGCAGGAGACCCTCTGATGCCTAAGTTATAATAGAGAAGTAACACTATAAAAAGAAGAGATTTCAAAAGACTGTAGTTCTCTGTGAGTAATATTACATGATATCGTATTGCATTGCGCTGCATACCTGAGGTTCCTGTACTGTCCTTTCGTATAGGAGAGTAGATTTTATCGTTACCTAGGTCAGTGTGCGTCAGTAGTCAGGTGGCGGCCAATAGTACAACATCAGTGTGGGCGACATATGGTACTGACCGTGAGTCGAATGCATAATTGTTGCAATGGCTAGTCATTGTCACGATGGCCAATTGCCAGGATTATCAGTCTCTGTCAGCATGTGTCGATTGTTTTCTTAGTTGGAGGCGAAGTTCACCTCGGTCGATTGGCTTTTTGGTTGATTGGCTTCTCAAATGGGACGAAGTTGCCTACGTACTAAGGTTGCCTGATGTTGGTTTAGTACAAGATCGAGGTATCTAATATTTTTTCTATCACTACCCATAATACCCTACCCTTCTTTTCTAATAGTAAAAATTGAGCACGGTGCCATACATATTTTTGTATAACTTAACAGATTACATTCTGATTTTCTTCTATATGTAAACATTCTACTAAATCATATAAACTATAACGCATATTCAGCCACGCAAGTTGCAACTGAATCATTTTTTACGTACATTGATTTTTGCATGTTGGCAAAATGATGGCTAAACGTAAAACTTGGTTGGTATATACCTCGATGACAAGAACTACTGATTTCCAGGCAATGGCCCACACCCTCCCCGGCTGGCTCAAATACTAGGTTCAGTCTAATACATGTATGCCTACATACACATGTACATATATATATAAATACGTATGTATATATATACACATATTTATACATACATACATATATATATACATACATAT